>NW_018408528.1:98162-160453 GCF_002113885.1 Mizuhopecten yessoensis
AAGTATATCTTTACACACATGATTATAAGATAGGTATTAGTTAGATATGAATCCCTGTTGATACTCCATCTACCATTATTATATATAATAATACAGACAGCTGGTTACATGTGTATGTATATAGTAAACTTTCTAGTAAACAGTGTAGATATAAGTTTATGTCTTCATATATATAATATTTGATAAATGAAAGTATATCTTTACACACATGATTATAAGATAGGTATTAGTTAGATATGAATCCCTGTTGATACTCCATCTACCATTATTATATATAATAATACAGACAGCTGGTTACATGTGTATGTATATAGTAAACTTTCTAGTAAACAGTGTAGATATAAGTTTATGTCTTCATATATATAATATTTGATAAATGAAAGTATATCTTTACACACATGATTATAAGATAGGTATTAGTTAGATATGAATCCCTGTTGATACTCCATCTACCATTATTATATATAATAATACAGACAGCTGGTTACATGTGTATGTATATAGTAAACTTTCTAGTAAACAGTGTAGATATAAGTTTATGTCTTCATATATATAATATTTGATAAATGAAAGTATATCTTTACACACATGATTATAAGATAGGTATTAGTTAGATATGAATCCCTGTTGATACTCCATCTACCATTATTATATATAATAATACAGACAGCTGGTTACATGTGTATATATATAAATAATATCATATTAATAGCCACTTGTCTATTATTTGATTTAGGTACTACGTACATTGTAACAGCACACAGGTTTACATCAGCAATACTGACCTATTACAACACGATCGTGTACCTACCTGAACTAGTTTTATTGGCCATCACCACCTGGAGTCTGCCCACAGTTTATCCCCGGCCTGGATTGGCGAACCTTGCTTGGATGACAATATCTGCAATGATATTATAAAGAAAGGTTTTATACCCGACTCTAGCAGCTTGTCTGGGTAAAAACGCACGGCAGACGTAATACATGGACTAGTCCTGCTTTTTTATTAGACACACTGTTATACATAACACACAAACCTGTCCTGCTTATTTGGTATTAAATCTGCAACTCGACACACATGTACCAGCCCAGTCACATGTGCGGTGCGGAGGCGTGCTTACAGGTTATATGTATACTACATTAGTGCGTTATGTGCTTTTACTGTTATCATGCGAGTATTTCTGTATCTAACCCCGGTTACTTCTTATCTCATTAGGTCAACACAAATGTTCTAAAAACACCGGCATACAAAGGCAAAAGTTCTTTTTAGTTATTTATGAATATGTTTATGATCCATAAAACAACAGCCCCTTATGATATTCCCTGGCAGAGGTCATGGTGCATAGAGCAATTATCGAAAGATATTTTAGAGATACTTTTTTTTTAAATTGAAACCTTTTGAGGTGTTGGTAGAGATAACTTCAACCACCTTAATTTCATTAGATCATCCAGCCACCTTTCTTTTTATTTGATAATATAACGAGCTTAACTATCAGTATTGAAATCAGCTCATGAACAACAGTTCTATATGCTTGCAGTTCCAATAAAAATAAACCTGCTAAATACTGTGCCTCCGAGATATATACAAATCTTTAGTTAAAGGTATCATTTTGAATAATTGAAATCTATAGATATATAACCCTCCCGAAACACCTGGTCTAATTATCCTTGTACTTCTCTAAGAGTATTTCCTTTGTTCATATTTTGGCTTTTATGACGATTTAGAGTTCGAAATATTGTTGTGATTACACTTCAGGAGATCTATTTCAGTATTTTAAAAATGTATTTGATGCAGGCGTGGCATGTAAAAACGCTAGAAAGGAAATTCATATCCTATGTCGAAGGTTTCTCTTTTTCTCTTTGCAAAAAAACCTTGCAGATTGTTGTCATATTGAATAACGCACACAGCGTAATATCTGTTCAGCATGATATTGTCTGAAACAGCTGTCTGAGTCGCGATCCTAATACTCTGTCAGCTTTAAAGAAATGTTAGGTTTGTTCCACAAATATTCTTTTCTGGAAACTTGTGATTGTAGAAATAATAAGTTGTAAGCTAGATTCAACTTAATATTTGTGAAATAATTTTCTCCCACTATCAGCTACATATTTGAACTACAGTCTTTTAAGGTTTGTTGGTGAACATACAATGTACAAATGTAAGTGTAAAGCGGGCGCTGCGTTGAACAGCTGTCTAAAGGTGGATTCTTTCGCTAATCCTCCTGTAACCTGGCAATGCTTTACATGTGTGTTATTAAAATGTCGTTCACCTCTTTTATATATACATTATTTCAATTCTATAATACTTTCGATTTATTTCAAATTCCTCGTGGCTGATCGACAAAAACTTATAAAGATTACAAAAGATGAAAGATCATTTATATTATAATTTACTAAGCTAAACATAATCAGATGTTTATGAGTTGTTTTAATAGTGTTTTTAATTATGTGTTGTAGCATATGTTATGCATCAAAGATCGATTTGTTGAAGTACAAATAATGTAGGACGCAACAAGCTACTTTTCGGGGGATTATTTCAGTTGAGAAGGACCAATTCAAAGTATAAAGCTGTAAAACCTGTTTCATCTTTTTTTTCCCACCGGTCCTGTTTACTTCATGACAAAAAAGAATTCGTCTTGTAGAAGATATGCAATTTCCAATATAACCTCACTTCAAAAGTTTATAAATTAAATATAACATATTTTATTGTCATTAAAGCAATATTTTTTGAACGCAAGTGTTCAAACCTAAAACCGTTTCCTAAGCACACATATAATGATAATTCAAGCTTCTTATATACCGCTTTATCACACCCTAGTTCGTAGGGCTTCTCAAAGCGGTTCACACATTATTATCCGTAGTTATAGGGCCTTTGCAACCAGCCAACATCTTTCTCAACTCCCTGGGGAGCATACAGCCGGTGCTCTGCCATTTCGGCGCTCACAGCTAGCATTCAACAATTCTAGCACTGCCTAACCACGTACTCATTTACAGCTGAGTAGACTGGAACAAGCGGAGTAAAGAGTCTTCATTAATGATATACGACACAGTGCCGTGACACGACTCGAACCCGCAACCCTTCGGTCACCAGTCCAGCGTCCTGCCACTAGACTGCCGTGCCTCCACTTAGAAGTTATTTTACTTATTGTCAGTATTGTATATTGTATTATAAGGCCATACTGTACTTTGTGTTTTACATGAACAAGTCCGTAGCATATACAGGACAGCTAAACCATACTCATTAGCTGAAAAAAAACTACCTAGCCTTAATGTAAAATGTATCATTAAGTGAAAACATATTATTGTCGTTCTTACTATTATGAGATATTTGTTTCATTCATTATCTGCAGAAATGTCCCTTATAAATCAATCTGGCGATGCACTAAACAGAATTGCAGACACAATACTAGCAAACCATGCTTATGATTACAGTTTTTCGAAAGCTGGTTAAGTATATGGAGACGAACATGTCTCGTTCGTTTTGAACTCAACGCCTCAAAAGAATACTTATATGCAATAATAATTTTGAAGAATTTAATATGTTTTTAGATCAATCTTAATAATCCTTTCCTCAAAACTTTTCTGCTAACATTTGACTTTCCTCGCTATATACTACCAGAACTTAAACCAGCTGAAAAACTTTTGTTTTTTTAACAAAGCGACATTTCTTTCAAAAGAAAGCCAAACGATGATAACAATGTATTGTCCTTGACGATGTTGAGCTTATTTTTAGAAAACAATAACAAAAAACGCAGAGTTGACATTTATTGAAGATGGCATCATGTGCATTAAATTCATCATTTTTGTTGACCTAAGTAGGAGATTTAAGGGCTGATTTTTATTGAAGGGCTAATAAACTGGTTACAAAAACCTTGCCAAATCAACAAAAAAATATTTTAAAATGTATTGACTTTCATATCAGCCGCTTTCCTCTTGATCTTTACTTAATACGTCAATTAAGTCAATTTCGATTTTCCTACATTAACCTTTTCTCCTTAATGGTAACATCCCTGCTTCACCAACCTTTGGTGTTTACATATAGTTGATGTTTTATTCAACGGATTGCTCTGTATATGATATTTCCTTGTTATATATCGACTGCTGTCGAAAGCGCAACTTGTTCGAGACATGCTATTACTTGAATTCGGTATTGATTGACATGGTGGGTGTAATCGATGAAGTAACATGCGCTTCCCCTTTCGGAACATCTGGTCTTTTTTCCGCTGTACTTTTTCAATCGTCTCTATTGTTTTATCGATTTTGAGTTCTGTTTTGTTTACACTATGTTATGTCTTTTTTTCCCTACCTGACACAAAAAAACCTGACAGATTTCTTTCCGTAAATCTTCGCACTGTAAGCTTGACCTGTGTCTCCTCTACATATTTACACCTAAAGCATACTGAACATTTGATAGCGCATGTGTCATATTGTACATCGACAACGACTCCGAAACTGACTAGGACGAGTTGAGGGGACGTCTCAACAACCTTGCTGTATGCATGCATCTTTTTCATGTATTACAACTAAATCTGTTACGTAATTTAGTGCTAAGTGCACTTGTTTGTTTTTATTCAGTGCCATGTTTTACAAATCACACAAACTGTAAACTGTCGTCTGCTACACCACTGCTCTAACTGTCTGGTGACTTCCTCTCCTGTGACCGTTTAACTGAGGTCAAACACGCGCATCGGAGGTGAGCTGCATAGTTTGGATATGCTGAGCTGTGATAATCTCAGTTTGATGTTTGGGAAACCAAACCATACCCAATTATGTCTCTGGCACAGCTAGGGGGAGTGTTATCAAAAGCCTGTGGCCAAGTCCATTCCAAATGTCGGGACTTTCACCAAGGATCAGACTGTCCTGGTGATGGTTTACTAAAACCAGTGGTTGACTTCACTTTGTTTGCCTATGATGAAAACGCGGTAACTACAAGTGTTTCTAAAATAGAGGAAGTAGACCCCAATGTAAAGTAAATGAACCACTGTTAGTTATGGTGTTGATTTTATCCCTGCATTTTGTGATGTTTTCTGTCAGTACGATTACAAACTCATTTTATATAATGTTTAAAAACTGTTATTCATGTATGGCCATGCAAATTATCTCCACACTTATGTATTACAACTTGCAACAATTAGTAATCGAAAGCTCCTGCAGGTCATGAATTAAGAAAAACAGTTAACCCTTAACCCGCTGCTACATTTAGTAACGGACGACACGTGCGGTAGGCCCCTGCAGAGTTGAGGATTTCCTAAAGGGATACTGCCCAAATTGCAACACCTGGGCTTTTTGTTTCCTGTTCCCATTTACTTTTGTTGCTTGGCAACACCTCGTATTTTGCTTCGGTGTCAAGTTTTCGCCAAAGCAAAAACATCAAATCTGTCCCCTTAAGTCAACGAATTGGTAGTTACTGCTCCCTGCTAAACCTTAAACTTTGAATTGGTATCGGAACGTGTCGATGTTAGGACATACCAGTTAGATGTCATTTGAATGGGCGCTGCGTTATTGGATTTGGCATAAGCTGTAACGAGGATGTTTCCCTCCCCTCTCCCCAAAAAATATAAATAAAGAGCAAAACAAATCTCGGAGATATTTTTCGGAACATATAAAGTGCACAGCCTCGTTAATCATTTCGATGGTAAGAGTTGATATGACCAACACAGAAGCTGAGCTCTCGAGATGATTGGCCAGGCTAATGCAAATAAATAGATAAAACCACTGTTATCTGAGGTGAGTTATGGTATAGATAATTAAGGTAAATATCACAACTAGCTTTTATATAAATTTAACACGCACATACACATATTAACCAAGTGAGAAAAAGGAATGGAAGTGAAAGTAAACGTGTGTACAGATAAGCGTGTAAAACCTGCATGAAAGAAGCAAAATAGGTAAATCGAATAAAATGGGATAGTAGAATTGAAACTAAATTTTCAAAAAAGAGAGCAAAAAAGTAATTATAAGTAAATAACTGATGAAATGGCTCGAAGCGAAGCACCAGATAAGAGTACAAGATTTAAATTAATGGCACATACTAATACAGTCATGAAAAATTAACAACATATTAATATTATTATACACTTTATTTAACTGACTATATATCTGTATAGATAGCTACATGTACAGGCAATATAAGATATAATAAGAGATAAGTGAGCCAAAATTAAACAAAAATGATAAATAAAGAAGTTTAGCATTTTTTCAAACTTAATGCTTTATGAACTTTCCTTACGATTGAAAGGTTGTAGTATCATTTGGGACGGTATATTTTGTCAGCAGTCGTTGTATATGCTACGTCTCATTTATTGACCTACAAACTTTGTAGAATTCGTTACATTTGAGGCTAAACTCACGAGAACAATTTATAACAGATAATCAGTTATCATGATTTTATCATATAGTTTATGTCATTACATAATCTGTCAGTTAGTACATTTCTCTTTCCAAACGTGTGCGGTGTAATATACTTTATTACGTCATCATGATTGTAGGCATCATGCGGTTGTCATTGTATGGTTATGGTCAAAGGGTCAGCGTGCGAGGTTATTGTCGGGTGTATATATATAACTTGTGGGTAATAATCGAACATTAACCACTGACGGAAGCGTAATATATCGTTCCTCTCTGACTCACGGTACAGCTAATATATCGTTCCTCTCTGACTCACGGTACAGCTAATATATCGTTCCTCCCTGACTCACGGAACAGCTAATATATAGGTCCTCTCTGACTCACGGTACAGCTAACATATCGTTCCTCTCTGACTCACGGTACAGCTAATATATAGGTCCTCTCTGACTCCCGGTAATGCTAATATATAGGTCCTCTATGACTCACGGTTCAGCTAATATAAAGATCCTCTCTGACTCACGGTAATGCTAATAAATAGGTCCTCTCTGACTCACGGTCCAGCTAATATAAAGATCCTCTCTGACTCACAGTAATGCTAATATATAGGTCCTCTATGACTCACGGTTCAGCTAATATAAAGATCCTCTCTGACTCACGGTAATGCTAAAATATAGGTCCTCTCTGACTCACGGTACAGCTAACATATCGGTCCTCTCTGACTCACGGTACAGCTAACATATCGTTCCGCGCTGACTCACGGTACAGCTAATATAAAGATCCTCTCTGACTCACGGTAATGCTAATATATAGGTCCTCTCTGACTCACGGTAATGCTAATCAATAGGTCCTGTCTGACTCACGGTACAGCTAATATATAGGTCCTCTCTGACTCACGGTACAGCTAATATATTACAGCTAATATATAGGTCCTCTCTGACTCAAGGTACAGCTAATATATAGGTCCTCTCTGACTTATAGGTCCTCTCTGACTCAAGGTACAGCTAAAATATAGGTCCTCTCTGACTCACGGTAATGCTAATAAATAGGTCCTGTCTGACTCACGCAGGTACGATATCGTTCCCCTCTTACTCACGGTACAGCTAATATATAGGTCCTCTCTGACTCACAGTACAGCTAATATAAAGATCCTCTCTGACTCACGGTAATGCTAATATATAGGCCCTCTCTGCCTCACGGTAATGCTAATCAATAGGTCCTGTCTGACTCACAGTACAGCTAATATATAGGTCATCTCTGACTCACGGTACAGCTAAGATATCGTTCCCCTCTGTCTCACGGTACAGCTAATATATAGGTCCTCTCTGGCCCACGGTACAGCTAATATATAGGTCCTCTCTGAATCACGGTACAGCTAATATAAAGATCCTCTCTGACTCACGGTAATGCTAAAATATAGGTCCTCTCTGACTCACGGTAATGCTAATATATAGGTCCTCTCTGACTCACGGTCCAGCTAATATAAAGATCCTCTCTGACTCACGGTAATGCTAAAATATAGGTCCTCTCTGACTCACGGTAATGCTAATATATAGGTCCTCTCTGACTCACGGTTCAGCTAATATATAGGTCCTCTCTGACTCACGATACAGCTAATATATAGGTCCTCTCTGACTCAGGGTACAGCTAATATATAGGTCCTCTCTGACTTATAGGTCCTCTCTGACTCACGGTACAGCTAATATACCGTTCCTCTCTGACTCACGGTACAGCTAATATATTGGTCCTGTCTGACCCACGGTACAGCTAATATATAGGTCCTCTCTGACCCACGTTACAGCAAATATATCGTTCCTCTCTGACTCACAGTACAGCTAATTTATAGGTCCTCTCTGACTCACGGTACAGCTAATATGTAGGTCCTCTCTGACTCACGGTACAGCTAATATATTGGTCCTGTCTGACTCACGGTTCAGCTAATATATAGGTCCTCTCTGACTCACGGTAATGCTAATCAATAGGTACTGTCTGACTCACGGTACAGCTAATATATAGATAGATCCTCTCTGACTCACGGTACAGCTAATATATTGGTCCTGTCTGACCCACGGTACAGCTAATATATAGGTCCTGTCTGACTCACGGTACAGCTAATATATAGATAGATCCTCTCTGACTCACGGTACAGCTAATATATTGGTCCTGTCTGACCCACGGTACAGCTAATATATAGGTCCTGTCTGACTCACGGTACAGCTAATATATCGTTCCCCTCTGACTCACGGTACAGCTAATAGATAGGTCCTCTCTGACCCACGTTACAGCTAATATATCGTTCCTCTCTGACTCACAGTACAGCTAATATATAGGTCATCTCTGACTCACGGTACAGCTAAGATATCGTTCCCCTCTGACACACGGTACAGCTAATATATAGGTCCTCTCTGACACACGGCTCAGCTTATATATAGGTCCTCTCTGACTCACAGTACAGCTAATATATAGGTCCTCTCTGAATCACGGTCCAGCTAATATAAAGATCCTCTCTGACTCACGGTAATGCTAATATATAGGCCCTCTCTGCCTCACGGTAATGCTAATCAATAGGTCCTGTCTGACTCCCGGTACAGCTAATATATAGGTCCTCTCTGACACACGGCTCAGCTTATATATAGGTCCTCTCTGACTCACGGTACAGCTAAGATATCGTTCCTCTCTGACTCACGGTATAGCTAATATATAGGTCCTCTCTGACTCACGGTCCAGCTAATATAAAGATCCTCTCTGACTCACGGTAATGCTAATATATAGGCCCTCTCTGCCTCACGGTAATGCTAATCAATAGGTCCTGTCTGACACACAGTACAGCTAATATATAGGTCCTCTCTGACTCACGATACAGCTAATATATAGGTCCTCTCTGACTCAAGGTACAGCTAATATATAGATCCTCTCTGACTCACTCTGACTCACGGTAATGCTAATCAATAGGTACTGTCTGACTCACGGTACAGCTAATATATAGGTCATCTCTGACTCACGGTACAGCTAATATATAGGTCCTCTCTGACACACGGTTCAGCTTATATATAGGTCCTCTCTGACTCACGGTACAGCTAATATATCGTTCCTCTCTTACTCACAGTACAGCTAATATATAGGTCATCTCTGACTCACTGTACAGCTAAGATATCGTTCCCCACTGACTCACGGTACAGCTAATATATAGGTCCTCTCTGACTCACGGTAATGCTAATAAATAGGTCCTGTCTGACTCACGGTACAGCTAATATATAGGTCCTCTCTGACTCACGGTACAGCTAAGATATCGTTCCCCTCCGACTCACGGTACAGCTAATATATAGGTCCTCTCTGACACACGGTTCAGCTTATATATAGGTCCTCTCTGACTCACGGTACATCTAATATATCGTTCCTCTCTGACTCACGGTACAGCTAATATATTGGTCCTGTCTGACTCACGGTTCAGCTAATATATAGGTCCTCTCTGACTCACGGTAATGCTAATAAATAGGTCCTCTCTGACTCACGGTACAGCTAATATATCGTTCCTCCCTGACTCACGGTACAGCTAAGATATCGTTCCCCCCAGACTCACGGTACAGCTAATATATAGGTCCTCTCTGAACCACGATAAAGCTAATATATTGGTCCTCTCTGACTCACGGTACAGCTAATATATTGGTCCTGTCTGACTCACGGTTCAGCTAATATATAGGTCCTCTCTGACCCACGGTACAGCTAAGATATCGTTCCCCTCTGACTCACGGTTCAGCTAATATATAGGTCCTCTCTGACTCACGGAACAGCTAATATATCGTTCCTCTCTGACTCACAGTGCAGCTAATATATAGGTCCTCTCTGACTCACGGAACAGCTAATATATCGTTCCTCTCTGACTCACAGTACAGCTAATATATAGGTCCTCTCTCTGACCCACGTTACAGCTAATATATCGTTCCTCTCTGACTCACAGTGCAGCTAATATATAGGTCCTCTCTGACTCACGGTAATGCTAATAAATAGGTCCTGTCTGACTCACGGTACAGCTAATATAAAGATCCTCTCTGACTCACGGTACAGCTAATATATCGTTCCTCCCTGACTCACGGTACAGCTAAGATATCGTTCCCCTCTGACTCACGGTACAGCTAATAGATAGGTCCTCTCTGACCCACGTTACAGCTAATATATCGTTCCTCTCTGACTCACAGTGCAGCTAATATATAGGTCCTCTCTGACTCACGGTTCAGCTAATATATAGGTCCTCTCTGACTCACGGAACAGCTAATATATCGTTCCTCTCTGACTCACAGTGCAGCTAATATATAGGTCCTCTCTGACTCACGGTAATGCTAATAAATAGGTCCTGTCTGACTCACGGTACAGCTAATATATCGTTCCTCCCTGACTCACGGTACAGCTAAGATATCGTTCCCCTCTGTCTCACGGTACAGCTAATATATAGGTCCTCTCTGACACACGGTTCAGCTTATATATAGGTCCTCTCTGACTCACAGTACAGCTAATATATAGGTCCTCTCTGAACCACGATAAAGCTAATATATTGGTCCTCTCTGACTCACGGTACAGCTAATATATCGTTCCTCTCTGCCTCACGGTACAGCTAATATATCGTTCCTCTCTGACTCACGGGACAGCTAATATATAGGTCCTCTCTGACTCACGGAACAGCTAATATATCGTTCCTCTCTGACTCACGGGACAGCTAATATATAGGTCCTCTCTGACTCACGGAACAGCTAATATATAGGTCCTCTCTGACTCACGGTAATGCTAATATATAGGTCCTGTCTGACTCACGGTACAGCTAATATATAGATCCTCTCTGACTCACGATAAAGCTAATATATTGGTCCTCTCTGACACACGGTACAGCTAATATATAGGTCCTCTCTGACCCACGGTACAGCTAATATATAGGTCCTCTCTGACTCACGGTACAGCTAATATATAGGTCCTCTCTGAACCACGATAAAGCTAATATATTGGTCCTCTCTGACTCACGGTACAGCTAATATATTGGTCCTGTCTGACTCACGGTTCAGCTAATATATAGGTCCTCTCTGACTCACGGTTCAGCTAATATATAGGTCCTCTCTGACTCACGGTCCAGCTAATATATAGGTCCTCTCTGACTCACGGTACAGCTAGTATATAGGTCCTGTCTGACTCACGGTTTAGCTAATATATAGGTCCTGTCTGACTCACGGTACAGCTAATATATAGATCCTCTCTGACTCACGTTACAGCTAATATATAGGTCCTCTCTGACTCACGGTAATGCTAATAAATAGGTCCTGTCTGACTCACGGTACATCTAATATATAGGTCCTCTCTGACTCACGGTACAGCTAGTATATAGGTCCTGTCTGACTCACGGTTTAGCTAATATATAGGTCCTGTCTGACTCACGGTACAGCTAAAATATAGGTCCTGTCTGACTCACGGTACAGCTAATATATAGATCCTCTCTGACTCACGGTACCGCTAATATATAGGTCCTGTCTGCCTCACGGTACAGCTAATATATCGTTCCTCTCTGACTCACGGTACAGCTAAGATATCGTTCCTCACTGACTCACGGTACAGCTAATATATAGGTCCTCTTTGACTCACGGTACAGCTAATATATAGGTCCTGTCTGACTCACGGTACAGCTAATATATAGGTCCTGTCTGACTCACGGCTCAGCTAATATATATCCTCTCTGACTCACGGTACAGCTAAGATATCGGTCCTCACTGACTCACGGTACAGCTAATATATAGGTCCTGTCTGACTCACGGCTCAGCTAATATATAGGTCCTGTTTGACTCACGGTACAGCTAATATATAGGTCCTCTCTGACTCACGGTTCAGCTAATATATAGGTCCTGTTATAGGTCCTCTCTGACTCCCGGTACAGCTAAAATATCGGTCCTGTCTGACTCACGGCTCAGCTAATATATAGGGCCTGTCTGACTCACGGTTTAGCTAATATATAGGTCCTCTCTGACTCACGGTACAGCTAATATAGATGAAAGCAGTCCTTTGTGTGACCATGTTTTAAAGGTGATCCCTTATAACATCCTAGTGTTATTACATCCTAGTGTATCTCCGAGTCCATGTAGAAATATTGAATTCTATGTCACGCATGGCCGTGTCCGACAGCCATAGGAATATTTCAGATTACATGATGTCGGGCTTTCGCAATAGAAAGCTTTTTTGACCAATGCTATTTCACCCATAGAAAAAGAACATGAAAATTCTGCATTTAAGTATTCGTTGTGCTCGAGCAGACTAGTGTTTTTACCTATTTACGTGGTACATATGATATGTGTTATAGGCCTAACCAAGATGCGTTTAAATGGAAATTTTCATTGGATTACTTGGTTTCTGAGTAGACAGATCATTCGCAGGTGGTGGTACATGCACTTTTATCTTCATATCAGAAGATGTAAATAAAAACATAAGAAGTTTCACCGACGGTGAATTGATGGTTTTCGATTAGATTTTCTGCAATGTTGCATTTTCATTGTACTGTTTAATATGCTTTCGTGGTTTATATATATGAGAATGGTATGCATATATTTATGGGATCAAATTTGCTTCTCCATTGAAAGAGCAAGTGCTTTTTCACCAAATGAACTTTCCGTAGGTTTCCATGGAGTAGAGGCTGATGAAATGGAACAAAACTGTTTAATCATTAAAAATGCATACCTGTGAGAACGGAAGGAGATATTAGACGAGTCACGGTCATCCATTAGAAACCGGTAATCTAGTAACGTTGATAGGGCATACAGAAGCATCAACCTGTTAGAACATTAGAATACAAGATGTCATACACACGGAATACTTCTGGTCTGGATGAAGCAAAGACAGACAAATGCTTTCGTCAATAAGGAATAATATCGGTACATATCTGAGTTGGGCCAGTGATCATGAGGACAGATGAGTCATCAATTTGTCCGATAGACGCGTAAGCGATGTTTATCTAAAGCGAACGCCAGCCTGAAATCCTGAACAAAATCCTCCGAGGGCAAAGATTGACGATAACAGAACAACGCAACTATTTGGTTTCGAAGTGTGAAGGCACCAGGTACGAAACGTGTGCAGACAAGAAGGCAAAGGTTTAATCTTAAAATACAAGAAACAGTTTAACCAAACAGTGACTTAAAATGGAAAAAAATGCATTATCTGCCCTGCTTGCAACGAATACGGTCAAACTGTGTATGAGTTATCTTAGAGCAGCAAATGCACCTGAGAAGCGAAAACTTCTACCTACCTCACATCTGGAAAAGATCCGACAAAGACGAAATGTTTGTAAACTATTTAAACGGGTACTAAATGTAATTCTGCGTCGTTACACATAGAAGTTTGATGACGTCATTACTCACTATGATATTATTGATTATGTTTTGTTATAATGTTATATTTACATTCTGTATGCTTAGACCCATTGACAAAAATTACATTCATAAATGCATAACACAGGTGTTCATAGAATCTCAGCACGTGGGAACTGATAGTAACCTGATCACACTGCGTAGTAATACACTACAAAAACTACTCACTCGGAACGACCGAACTAGATGCTTAATTCTTACATCTTAAAATATTATTGAACTGTGCTTTGTGAAATATCCACGTATTCACGTGTCCTGTGCTACAAATAAACATTGAATATGGAACTACATTTTGTTGTGTTATTGTTGTTGACGGTTGCTAAGATCTCTCACGATAGTGTCACATTTCCCCGCGAAAAAACACTGTTCTCGCCACTGCGTTGCACCCGTGTATAAGCAGGAACAAACCCTGTTTATTTGTTTTATTCGTTGTTATATCGATCCACTGAAAGGATTCGTCAATGTAAATATAAGGAATGATATTTATTTTTTCAACATTTATGAGGTCATAACAACAATGGGTTTTTGGACATATTTTACATGAATCGCTAACGCGATTCATTCAATATGTCCATAAACCCATTGTTGTTATGACCTCATAAATGTTGAAAAAATAAAAATCATTCCTTAAGTAACTATATATATGCAACATTATTATTGTAAACACTCGCCAAAAGATGGCCGCAAGACCTGGACAATTACCGATGATCGTCTCTTTTTATGTCTTCAAAATCCAACTAATCGACCATTATGTCGGATCAGATAGTGATGGTGATGGGTATATTGAGAAAACGAAAAACCACCCAGTCCCAATGTGCACTGTAGTGCAGCATGCACTGTCATTCTGTGACGTCATCCTGACCTATAACTACGTATACGCACATCCGGTTTCGATGCTTACTCTTGCATATTCCTGGCAATAATAATACATGCATGTCCCGAGGGACGGGTAAAATTCGTTATATAGTACTTTACTACGTTTTACATAAATTCAATAGCTAGCCAATAGTGGTAGATTTTAATTGTGCATAGGATTACGGCCGCCTTCTAGCTTCTCTTTAGCTCAATCAGTAGGCGGACTAGGGAGCTGGGGTTCGCGGGTTCGATCCCTGGTAGAAACACACTACTCTCTTTTCTGTTACAAATGTCCTTGTGGAGTTAGGGTTCTGTATATAGTCATGTGTATCCGCATCGTCGCTCTTAGTCATAGCCGTTACATTCATTGACATATCGTGATGAAATCCCAGTTAAGTAAAAAATTGTATTTATAAATATGAAAAGGTTATTAAATATAAAAATGTGTAAGTTTTATATACAAACGATACTGAAAATTGGAGGGTGGAATGTTGTACACCGCAGTCAAACATATTTTTGTATATTATTGTAAATATTCATCTAGCATTTGATTTGGTGTGTATTTTGTCTAGTTCAATAGTGCAAAAATACAGCCTTATTCATGATCATACTAACTCTCAATGGAAATCTCGTGATACGTCGACTCGGTTATGATCGCGAGAGTTTGCGGCCGGTCCCGTGCTTAGGGAAAACTACTATGTTAAACTTCAACACACCGTGGGCAGCAGTGCTAAATATATATACATTCACACTTACGTAGACGACTATTTAACATTTAACTTTATTATTGTAGTTTTTTGGAGTTAAAATAAAAACTTGTACGTATGTGGTTTTCTAAGGTGTGCAATTGAGATTGATATAATAAGGTAATCGCCGCTGAATAAATTTCTGACTTAATGATTAAATATTTTCGTATAATAATTTTACAAAAATTCAATACCTGGATCTAGATTTTCTTTCGCACGTAAAAATTCTAAAAAATATCCTAGAAAAGAAATAAAAGTTTGCCAGAGATATGGCTGATCCTCTAAGTAATTAAACAAGTTGTAAGTACCAGTTTTAAGATAAAACAAAAGAAAAACTTCAATTACAACAACAACAAAAGAAACAAGGTAAAATGATGTATCATATAGAACACTGTAGCGGACAGACCGTCAGTTTGTACGCCTGCAAACACGAAACTCACCTGGGTGGATAATGACAAAAGCCAGATAAAAAAATTAGGGCAAAATATCTTAACGAAACAGTTTTAGGGATAAACATGTCTTAAGGAAACAGTATTAGGGGGGGAAATGTGTCAAGGTAACAGTTTTAGGGCAAAACGTGTCATAAGGAAACAGTTTTAGGGCAAAACATGTCTTAAGGAAACAGTTTTAGGGCAAAACATGTCTAAAGGAAACAGTTTTAGGGCAAACATGTCTTAAGGAAACAGTTTTAGGGCAAAACATGTCTTAAGGAAACAATTTGAGGAAAAAAACAACATTTCAGGGAAAGAGTTTGCAGAATATATGATAACAGTGATGCTGTTATTCTGACAAACGATTTGCAGAATATGGCATTGAGAAAAAAACCACCAACAACAAATACAGTAGCATTATGCAGGAGATTACTATTGTCAGTACATACTACAGGAGCGTGTATATCTTGATAAGTCTACTAACTTTGCCGTTCCAAAATAATGCTGATAGATAGAAAGTATAGATCATCTGTTTAGGTGAGTGATGCTTTTTATAAGTACAGGATCAATATTCTCATAGAAAAACTCAGCACTTGTATGAATTGATAAATGGAAATGATTTATTGCAATCTAGCTATAGGTACACGCCGACACATTCCATAGTATAGCACTCCCATCATAAACCTCCCTTCCTACTGTCAATATAAACACATCTCAACACAGTCCCACTCAGTAATTGTACCATAAAATACATTAAACGAAAAGTTATTTAACACTAAACTCTCTGGCATAACCTATAAAACTAACAAAACACACAAAATGGGAGTGCACGTGTGTAACCAAACGTGTATAGGGATGACGCGCGTTCGACTATGCGCGAGAAGGACTGGATAGTTTGTCTGTATTATATTATAATCATTGTTGTATTTAAATATCTGAAAACCTTTTACTACAAAACACTTGCAGAGCTATAACAGCGACGAAATATTTTAAACAGCTGAAAAATTCGTAAGCTTATATGACATAATGGAAGTCTTAACACTGCGTAAGAAAACAGATTGGAATGAAAGACGTGCGACAGATAAAGTATAGCGAAATATAAGAATAAAATATCTATGACGAAACATTGGAATGAAACATAAAGGTGACCTTTTTTTTAATAAGAGTAAGACGTTATATTAGAATAAAAGGCATTTATTACGTCAGCCTCCTCAGTGAGGACAACATGATTGCACGGGACACTTAGACCACGCCCAACCCTGCTAACCCCCGTCATCAACCTTAATGTCTATTACAGGTTAAACTAAATCCGTCCCGCATCATCGTAATAGCTATAAGGTCAAGTTCAATATATCCAAATAACATATCTCAATACAAATGTAAAATTAGGAATGTTAAGTACGATTGATCAGGGGGTATACATACACTCTTAACTGGGTATGTTTAACCTTAGTATCTACATATCATTTCCTGCAAGAGAAACCATAATTATTTCTCTTATTCTTATTAAGCATTTTGATTTTAGAAATCGTGTATGACCAAATACAATATGTTTGAGTAAAAACATTGTTTGTATTGTATATAGTTTCTTACCTGACAAACACGCTGTACGGACGCGCCTCATAGAGTGAACAGGAGAGTACCGCTCCTCCTTGATAGACTGAGCTCGCTCTCTGTAGTTCGTCACTGTGATAGGACAGGAGACTGAAGTTTGATACACCATGTCCTTCCTGCCAATATACTCCAGTTGGAGGGTGTACAAGTTTGACTCATGCACACCTATATGAACTTAGATAGGTTGATACCTATGGCAAGTCTTGGATTAAATGGTATTGCAATGTTTTATATCACAACTACACTGAAAACATCAGTTTTTCATACAATGCATTGCAGATATTTTTGACACAATGTTGTATTGTTTGACTCGGAATATTATATTCCATAATACTTGATAAAGCAATATAGGTATTTCACCACTGTAGACTATATTGGACTCATCCAGATCAATGTATGATAGAGTCTAGGGTTTCATATAGGGGTGAAAGGGTTAAATATTTTTTATTTAGTGCACAGAGGGTTGCCTTGTCTGGACATGTTATAATCGTACACTAGCGGTGTGTGTTTCGGATGACACATGGTCAAATGGCGACCCTCTATCAGCGCGATGTACCGCTATTTCACCTCTGTTAACTTCGATGATAAAAAGGAAAAGGGAAGGAAATGTTGTGAGGTTTATAGTCCATCAAACTTATTCTACGATGTGTTATACCAGACGACCGAACAATAAACTATACTAAACTATGCTAATAATCGCACTGCGGTTTAAGCATTCTTATATACTGTAATTAAGCGAAATATGTGTATGACGCAAAAATGCTATTTTTTCAGAGATAGTTTATTATTATCATGTTAGAAAAACCTTATTGACAATACTAAACATGATGGGTACTTGATGTCCATGTTGTATCCATTATCTGTACGGTGTGAACTGACGAGCTAACCTGCGATAAGGTTTTGATATTACCTGTATTTGTAGGTGGTTGTGTTTAATACGCTAGGTTTATGTATCGTAAATGTACGGCAAAGCTCAGGTGACCTAAAAAGTGCTAATAATGTTAATAATGAGATGCCGAACAGAAGGACCTGTAAAGAAGAAGGTTTGATTCCATATGGTACAAAGTAATGTCGCTGTGAACCTTAATTTACATTATAACATTGCAGAATATGTATCAACATCAAGATAAAAAAACAAGTTATTTCTAACATCATTCATATAGATGAATTTCGATTAATTGGGTTTAACACGAGGAATACAAAAGTTTGCTTTTATTATTCTGAAAAAAAACAGTTATATGATTTTCTTTGGTTTTGCATTATATTTGTACACGATAGAATGGGATTTAAAAATAATCTTTTAAACCAAGTTTGGCTGAGGAAATTTGTTTATACGAGTTCTATTTGAATGAACTAACCAGATCTTTTGGGAGGAAAGGTTACTGTGCAGCAGGCAGACAACACAATACTATTAAATATGTCAATTAAATCTTTATTAGTTATAGATGGTCTTTGACAATCATCAGGTCTGAAAAAAGAAACATGTTTTTTATCGATGTAGAAAAGACACTAGGTGTATATTTTGCCTCTAACAAAAACTATGGAATAGTTAAAATTAGAAAGACAAAGACGCGTTACTTAAAACTATTGGAATAGAAAAAAACTTTAATAGAGAGGCTTACTCATGGATATAATCTTGCTTTGGTCAATTTCATGGGGTGATGAATTGAGTTGGTCTTGAAACAAATTTAATGAACTGCGAAGCCGGGACCACATGGAACTACGTTGTTTTCGATTCGTACCCGGGGTCGATACCGACACAAGAGGCAGAATGGGTAGCTGGAGGGAGAATTTCTATAACAGTACATCTCTCATCACTACCGATAGCATCCGTGAGCATATGCTGATAACATTTTGCTGATTCATCGTTTTTTGTTGTTTGAAGAATTTCTTGTGTAGCTTCAATAAAAAGGTAAAATCTCAAGTGGTATCTTTGTTTAAACATGTCAATAGTTATCTCCCTTCGCAACATCATACGCACAGGCAATGTTAATCTGGTCAAATTCATCGGGGGGGAGCAAAGGTATTTCTGGTTCCTTTAGGATAAGCCTACTTCATGCACAAAACAAAAGGTATGTGATGAAATGCCTCTTTTCAACTTTCAACAAACAATTTAACTAATTGTTGTTTGATACATGATTACTAAAATTACTGATTCCGTCTATATTTTGGGTATGTATAATGTATAAACCAACATCAACTTTCCACTCAGCAGTACACACCGGGGACACTTCTCAAATTGAGGTGAGACTGTTGGCATCGGAATGCAGTAGATTTTTACATTTCAATTTTAATTTGATTACGTTAAAGACAATTTGCAGAATACACATAAGTATTAGCTTTCGAATGTTAAAAACCTCTGATTGAAACATTAAATGACCTTTTTTAGGAGCAACAATGAAATGAAGTACTTCAAGACTCGGTTAGAGAACATTTCCACAAAAGATATAGCAATAACACTCACAAAACATCAAAACGCTACTACAGCTTAAGTTAGATGACCTCAGAATAAGGTCTGTTAATGGAGGTACTACATCCTCCTACAACTATGACTCCTACTTACAATTGGAATGTAAATATTATGATCCTGATGGAATTTGTTGAAGAATACGCAAGACAATGAGAGCATGCTGTGTTGGATTAATTTCAAAGTGGATTAACTTTATCAGGTCCATCATTCAAAAAAAGAATAAGCAGCTTGAAATCCAAAATATAAACAAAACAAACATCTGTATGTCTTGACCCCCATATCCAAACCACATTCACCAATCTGCATGATACGTGTTCATTTGTGTCCTCTGACAACGTCTCTAATCACTTATTCCTAAAACACTGTTACACAAACTGCTTGGAGGTGTTCTTTTTGTCTAAACATGACTGCAGGTGTCTGGGCCCGGGATCATGAAACGGACTTAAGTCTAATTCTGGACTTAAGTCCAAAGTTTTTTGACTTAAGTCTAAAAACAGACTTAGCTTGGGGATCATGAAAAAAAAAAAGTCTTAAGTCTAAATTTCTGTCTTAAATCCCAAGACTGCTACAGGGCAGACTTAAGTCTGAATTTGATCTTAAATATGGCGGACAAATCGTACGCTTCAGGCGCCCGGCTGCTCCATTAAGAGAAAGGAAGAGACATTTCGTCCCGAGTATTTCTAGACCATTTTCTAAACAAACTTTCACAATCAAAATCCAAGATGGCTGGCTGTCGGCCATGTTGTTTATCCGATCAGTCTCAAAAGTTGCCCTGCACAGCTAAGGATCAAGGAGAACCTACATATAAAATTTGAGAAAGATCCCTTATTGAGAAATACCGATTACAAAAATTGTTTAAGGACGGACGACGGACCACGGACGCATGGTGATTTGAATAGCCCACCATCAGATGATGGTGGGCTAAAAACCCAACAGAAACTTAAAAAAAATATTTAAGCATTGTAGAAGATGACCCATTCCTTGATTATTCATAACGAACAACTTCCTGTTACATAGCTTTATTAGATATTGAATTTATTTATTGAATTTTGGCTCAAAATTCATATATAAATCAAATACTTCCTCAATACTTAGATAGTATGTCACACTTAGTATTATTTACAAATATTTTTTGCCATGAACAACATCTGTTGTACAGAGTAATCATAGTGATAAAAACAAAGTAACCCAAATTATAACTAGATACCAGCTGTAACAGAGAGAAACCCAACGTCGAAGAGAAACCCAATGTCGTAACTTTACCTGCTCC
The DNA here is from genome assembly GCF_002113885.1 of Mizuhopecten yessoensis. Lineage (NCBI taxonomy): Eukaryota > Metazoa > Mollusca > Bivalvia > Pectinida > Pectinidae > Mizuhopecten > Mizuhopecten yessoensis. Next base: position 119,279 of record NW_018408528.1, read on the forward strand.
AGAATGTGCATTTATCAAGCTTATGTCACCCTGGACAAACAGTCTGCTATCACATTGCGTTGTCTCATGTAATAATTGTTTTACATTGTTAAGATGCTTGAACACTCTCCTGGTACCACCTGTTCTTCTCCTCCTTTTCCCTCTCACTTACCCTTCTCCTTCCCTCATTTTATATCCATCCTTCATTCATCATTCTCTTTCCCTCATTTATCCAATCCTCCCATCAGTTACTTTCCTTCTCCTTTAATTACCTTTTTCTTCTTCCTCGCTATATTATCCTCCCCCTCAATCAGTTCACCCCTCCTTCCCTTCCTAACAAACAAAACCTATTTCCAGGAACTGTGGTATGATTTACATGACATTGTACACATGTCACAGACCTATATCAGGTCAAATGTTGACACACAATGAAAACCTGAGATTCCACCTGATTCTGTTATATGATGATGAGAGGTGTATCATGTGATAGTCAATACTGTCTCCCTCACCAACCGGCAGTGTATTCCACCCCCTATCACCAGATGTAGTCTGTTACACTGTATATATAAACCATCTCCTCACCAACACGTGTCGGGCCTATAGGACATAGATTATCTGATCGCCATCAATACCTACAGCTGGTGAGTAAGACTTTTAGTTTTAAAACAGGATACATTTCTTGTTATTGATTTCCATGTCTGGTAATAAATAAAAAGACAAACAAGTTTTCCTCTCAAATAGGTTTCCTCATTAAGATGTGGTTGCCATNAAAAAAAATCTGAAATATCAAAACATGAAAGCTTATAACTCAATTAGTCTACCTACTGGTTAAATACATAATTTGCCTAGAGATCTATTCACTTTATTCGCAAACAAGAGGCCCAGGGGCCTTGATAGCTCACCTGGAATTTTATTTTGAATTTTTCAAGCTGTTGGAAAAAATACATGTTTATCAAAAAGAGTACAAGAAAGTCTTTAAGCTGTTAAATCAGACTATGCATGTTTAGGGTCTTTTTGGCAAATCTTATTTTTCTACACATTTTTTATCTTTGTGAATCTATGTTGGAAGACTTGAACATTTTTTCTTATCTGAACTAAGCTGGTTGTTATAGCCATTTAGTCACTTCTAACACATCATATTGATTTAAACCTTTAACCTACATCACAAAATGTCATGAACTTCAGCCAGTCCCTTTTATTATTCAGAAGTCAATTAAATGTTTCAACAAATTTAAACATAATACTATATGACCTTGAAATTAACAATTTTAAAATATACTCTAAAATTGAGTCAAGGTCATTCAAGAGCATTTGAATATATTTTAGAACCCTTTATCCCAGGATGTTATTGGCTAAATATCATTACCAAAGATTTCCCTGATATTTAGAAATACTCATTTATTTTAAAGGATTTTACACATTTGACCTGTGTGTGACCTTGAAGGCTAGTCAATGTCATTCAATTTCACATCCATCACATCCCCTCATTCTAGCATGTTAATTGCTTTATAACACCACCCTAGGCCTCCTGTTTATTGCAACTTCAATATAAGTCAAGGTCATTCATCTCAACTTTTTACTACCAAAATATCAACATCCTGGACCTTTTGGTTATTCAGAAGAAGTTGTTTAAAGTATAACGTTGACACCAGACAGATGGATGACAGAGGTTAGATAAAAAATCTTGTGAATTTCATCCGGAAAGGGTTTTCTGAGGGTATATACTGCGCTTTAAACTATCCAGTTACCAGGTATATAATTTTAAATACTGCTCATCGAAACAGATATTCCTATCCAATCTCACTTAGCCACTAAAACGACAAATTGTAATCAGTATTATTCTGGTGTTCAGCAAGGTAACATGTACATGTTAGTTATATAACCTTGAACATATTTTGCTGAGTAACTATCACAGCTTAGTGTACATAGAAGAGTTTTCTATTTGCAGGAATTTAGGAGATGTAGTTCAATTTTGACTAGTTTGACACACTCTGGGATGAGATTCCATGGATCCTTATTTATGCTGGAAATGTCCTCTGACAACTGACTGTCTTAGAGAGATTATGACTGCTTCCTCTTTGATTTCCTTCACGTCTGGTGAATCTGTTGCTGTAATGTAGCCCCAATTATGATGGCAGACTGGTAATAATTTAAGTTGAGATAGGAACTGAAAATACAAAAATAATATTGTGTAAAAATGGCATGGTTGAGGATAAGTTTGCATGATACAGGCATTCATACCGACCATGAAACTCATAAAAATCATATCAAATATAGAAGCAAGTTTAACTTTTCTTGACAATTTCAATTAAATATATACCTCAATATTTATGGTTATACACCAAAATTTATAACTCGAAATAAGGGTGGGGGAGAAGACGAATAGTATTAACCCTATCCCTGTCAAATAATTCCTAACTTAATTGTTATTTAGAGTGTCTAAAATAAGCAAATATTAACTTCTGTTTACAGAAATATAGTTTATCACAGTCTTTAATCATGAAGAAATTTACATGTATGATGTACATGTAATGACATGTTTTGGTAAACATTTATGATCCAAGTCTGACAGGGAATTGTAATATCGGATGTGCAGCATCACCATGATCCTGTTCCCCTCTTCCACTTACACTAAGTGTAGAAATATATATATATATATATTCAATAGTACTCTGTTCCTTTGATCTTCAAACAATTGAGAATTATATGAAAGCTTGAGACAAAGTTAATTCTTGTATGACAAAGGTCAAATACATCGTAGTACTGGAAGTGTGAATTGTGCATTGATTATGATAAAGCTTTTAAACCTAAGAAATTTAAACCTCTTGAGGGTGTCAGGTCGTTTCGGGACTTTTTTCGCCATGTAGACTATTGAACAGAGAGACAGTACAGTTCTCAAAGTGTAACACGTGTACAAACATACTCGAAACTTTATACAAACTAAATCAACGACATACTAATTTGATAAATGTGTGAAAAAGGTATTGTGTAAATTGGAAATTTACAATGCGAATTTTGTGAACACTTCGGGGAGCTTACGAGTGGCCGGCGGTTAGCCACACTGCATTTCTTTAGCGACTTTGTCATCCAGCCTTTGGAACAGCAGGCTTTAATTGTTGACCATTTCTTGCTCCGAAAACAACTCCGTAATCCGAAATCCAGTTAAATTCGACCAATATACTCTGTACTCTTCCTTTTCTCCATTTTGTTTTTATGTTTACCGACAACAACGTGGTTTCCCGCATTGAAGAGTTCCTATAAATACCGTAAATACGCAATTCGGCGCGCGCATGTGCTTGACAACGAATATTTTTTTTACTTAAGTTCAGTCTCAGCTAAGATTTTGCTTAGCACGTTTCATGAACCACTTAAGATTTTGGTCTTAGCTAAGTCAAAACTTCAAACCTAAGTTCAAATTTTGTCTTAGACTAAAGTCCGTTTCATGATCCCGGGCCCTGTTGTTTTACAAGTTGAGACATAGATTCACATTTACACACCAGTTTTCGTTGTTTGACGATGGACGACTCTCTTCACCACTACACGTGACTGCATTAAAAACCAACACTGGGTTTAATGAAATAAAACAAAATATACAGTCCAAACAAATAAACATTTTTACACAAGGAAAAATGTGTCGGCAACATAAATGGAGCATACAATGACTATAACGACGTTCGTCATTGTGCAGACAATGTCTTAGAAAACAGTTTATATGAGTCGAAATGTGTGTAATAAAGTCGTACGGAGTTCTAAAAACTACGTGGGCATTATAAAGTTAATAATGTCTTAAACCGCTTATTTTGATTTAAACATAATTTATTGCCAAAAATACTGCAAATGGATTTGGCACAAGCTATTTCAACATTATTCACGCCCTCTCCACATATTGTAATAAACAAATATCATGGCAATTACACAAAAAGACACACAAACACTTATTTGATCTCGCATTGAGAACGCAAGGTGTTACCTAAATATGAATTGATAAATGGCATTATCTTCGGAAATAAAAACTGTTCATAACACAAAGACAAGAAAACAATAATGGCGGCCGTAATGTTTCTGTCTGTATATTATCATGTCCTTTTACGAACAGACGCTGTTTTTTATTTTTCTGTCTTTAGATGTTGTGTCTAATAGATTTTTACAGGAAGTTAGTGTTTCTATTCTATTTCTTTTTGCTGTCATTCTCTTACAGAAACAACACTTGATATCAAACAGCCTCCGCTGAGGCACCGTTCATATTAACCACAACTTGTTATGACACACACTTGTAATCACGAAATGACATACTCATCAAATCACGTCCCGTCATCACGATTATTACTAATGTTTACAACTTCATAACTAGTTTAGCACTATATTTTCTTAAATTTGGAAGTTGTATGTAATATGCTAAAAATACCTCTTGCCATGAAACAGTGATTTAGTTGCAGAACCAACAAAATAGCGAACAATTGAGAGGAATGTTGATATGGAAGGATATTTAGATAAAGCACATTTAACAATGTCTCGTGATAGTAGATCTGGATCTCCGTCACATCAGAGATATTTGTTATGTGTAGTATCTATATAAAACATCTCATTTTTAACGTTCCGTCCGACCATTAGCGAAACGAAAACAGCTCTATTCCGTCTTTGCGTATTGCAGAGTTATCTTCTCTTGGGAACAGGTATTGATTGTTACGTCACTTGTTTATGAAAGAAACGTCATCAATTTTTGAGAAAACGACGTAATTTTCTCACACAGACCAATGACGTAACAATCAATACCTGTTCCCAAGAGAAGATAACTCTGCAATACGCAAAGACCGAATACAAACCTAAGTAAATAGTTCATTTGATAATCAGAATACTTTAACATTTCTTACATAATCTCACCTTTTTTTTAAGTAACACATATATATTCCTTAGGTAATGTCATCCATTATTTATTACTTATATGCTCGATGCTCTTTTCTTAAAATATCTTATATATTCATTGATCATTCTCACATATCCGAAGCTTTTTGTAATTTCGGTGAATATACATATCACCCTGTCACACACTTTGACAGTCAGACCACCATAGGTAGGTTAACAACAGAAATGACACGAGATATCAGGAGGTTTTCCAACGTGTTAAAAAAAGATTACTGAGATTTATTATCATACAACATTTGTTTAGCCCTACATTTAATCTCAAGGAAAATTACTTTGACGCTCTTAACCCTAAAGGAGCGACAGACAAATAAAGCAACACCATCGAACGTGACGTGCGACCCCTTCTAGAGCACCAGGCTTAGTGTCTGGGTGTTTTAGGTGCTTAGGATTTTATTTAACTGATATCAATGGTTAGAAACCTAACAACCTATTGTATCGCTTTTTCCAGAGTTATGTTTATTTTCTAAACTCAGACAAAATGCCATGATCCTCTTCAACTCTCGGTTTTGTAGGTAATAGTAGTGAAAATAAATTTCTCGCTCCATTATACATGGCTCTTGCAATCCACACCATGATATGTGTACACATCCCGCCCATGTCTATGTCTTTCACCATTTATATGGCCGTTCTTGTATGTCTGGCTATGTATATCCTGCCACTATAAGTTTTGTTCCGGTATTCTTCCTGCCTGGATATGGGTCTTGTATGGCCATGATGACATATTTACATTTGCATGGCATTGTCACTATATAGCCTCTTTGAAAGCTGTGTCGTTGATGGGACTTTAATTACCATGCAACACGAGACACAATTCTTAACGTATTAGGTATGTAACAGGAACGAGACGGGCCCAGTTTATTATGAACCAACTACCCCCGGCTCGCTACCGTTTCCTCACAACCCAGGTTCGAATTGGGTAGCTTGTTTCTGCTGGTGAAGGTATTTACTCAACTCCGGGATGTGATACAATAACAGTATTTATTAACAGAGATACATGAAGCAATGAAACATGAACAATACAGGCCTAGATGAGAACACGTAAAACCCCTAACAAGTTGCCGAGACGACCCCCAACCCTACATAGTGCTAACATCCCCCCGACATTCCCAACCTTATCTATCTATACATGAACTATCTTTAATCTGCTATTCTAACATTACCGTATACGTACCTACTATCCCCTAAAGAAGTCTATGGCAGTCGTAGCAGGAAACCAACCCTTCACTCTGCGCTAAAACCGATTGATTGATTGATTGATAGGTTTTACGTCCGCTTCACTACCGCGTATTTCGGTTATCCAGCAGACGAAGAACAGAAAGGAAAATGAGTAGAAGGGATAAAGTATGGAATAAAAGAGTAGAGGAGGGGGAAATTTTGGAGAAGGGGCCGTCTATCCTATATATATTAACTGTATAAGTCTAGTTTTTGTAAGACGGCTCCTATGCCTAATAATGCCTTAACCTAACACTCACAAAGTCAGGACCGGAAGTGAGGTACTGTGCCGCCTCCAGCCACACCAGCCCCTGCCTATTCTATGAATATGGCTTGTGTATAAAATTTGGAAGTCCATCTAAATGTCTTAATAAAGAGACCCTAGTTCTAACGGCCTAAAAATTTGGATACAATTTTCACTATCCTCTGTGTCGGCGTTTAAGCGCCTACTCTTTTTCGAAAAACCCAGAGGGATTTTTTCCGTGCGTGATTGGACAGTTTCACATGGGTCACCATTTATACTCATATCCGACGGACTGTATATTAGTGGTTAGTGTCATGCATGTGCTGTTTTTTTGTTTTCCGTTCCATGTACTCCTCTCCTCATCATTCGTCACTGAGAATAAACATGACTATACTTGTACCAATGTCATCTTTCTTATAAACCTCGACTTGTCTTTCACTTATTTCTGTTCATCGTTCCGACATTTATGATTTTTAGTGAATAGTGTGATCATTTATATGGGTAAAGAGGAAAAACGGGGAGGGTGTGTGGAGGGGGGAGGCGGGGGGGATTAGTGTTATAGTTGGGTAATAACATGGATGGGGGCTGGAGGGGATGGAGGTTGAAAGATGTGCTGGGTGTCAAGAGATGTGTAGAAGGATTTATGGGTTATATTAAATGGACCGGAGTGGTGTTGGGGATGGTTTGTGGGAGGGGGGATAGGTTGATTGGTTGGTTGGTTTGTGTGAGGATATTTTAGTGGTTGTTGTGTTTACTTTTATGTGTATTTAATCATGTATACACGTATATATAGTATTTTACTCTATTAGACATAAGATTGCTGTGGGGTGGCAGACTCGTCCGTAAACGGAACTACCCGCACGTGGTCAGAACACATCGCTAAAACCGAAAGTAACACCCTGTCTGACACATAGAACACATATAGACTAAATAAAACAAGAATCCCCCCGCTACAAATACAACACATAGTAAATTTATGTGCAAAATAAAAAAATAAAATGAAAAAAAAATTATTACAACGAAAACAAGACCAAGGTCTGCAATATCGTACAAAATGCACATCGGTTGAAATCACCAATGCCGGCAATGGAAACAATTATATCGTCTGTTACACTGCACTGATCAACAGGGATTCGTTACAAATGTCTGAAATACACATATTCTATAGACCTACTGACACATATGTTACAGACCTACTGATATGAGTCACAGCACACATAAACATTTCAGACATTTGTAGCGAACCTGTGCTCCGTCGCAAGATCACTCACTTCAAACGCTATCAGTTTCACGCGTCTCGTATCCACGGTTCTTCAGTTTCTTACGACATGTCAAATAACGAGGCTGTTATAGAATCTACCGACTGTTGTCAGGTTCCCATACAATCAACAAATACATTTACGCCTGGATTATTCACAAAATGAACAAAGAGAAAAGTTTGAATTAACTTCCAAAAATAACTCCCTCGTGGAGGGAACAATTTCAAATCTAACTTTCAGCTCAGAGTTCTATTGATAAACTCAAATCACCCGATAGACATATCATACGCAATTGTATTGATACTGAATTGTAGAATAAAATTGAAGTGTTTGTTAAAATTTCAAAGTACTACTTTGTTTGCCAATCAGCACGCGACAATACGCTGTTCAAACTATTGAACGAAATTGTGTGGACTGATAAGGCGGGCATTTTTTATTTTAAATATAAATTATAAGTTAAAAAAAGAACATAAGAGGCAGAGAAAACGTAAATATAAGTATTGAACTGTTTTTGTATGGTATTTATGATCTATTTGAAATAGCGCGCATTATGTTGTTTGCTTGCAAAGCTGTGTCATTCAAACAGATCATAAATACCACACAAAAACATTTCAATGCTTAAATATCCAGTCTCGAAACACTATGATCAATACCAACTTTCAGGATATGATATAAGTATCACAACCATCTAGTCTCTAGTCACTTTCTTAAATACCAATTTCATAAACATGATATAAGTATAACAGATACCCAGTCTCTAGTCACTGCCATCAATAAAAAAAAACTTGAAATACATCCTTCTGGAGCACATGGCTTCGTATTGTTGGTGTTTTAGGGGCTTAGATTATAGGTAAGAACCCTAACAACCTATTACATCCCTACAGTATATCCAGACTCACATCTATTTTCATAAAACAGAAAAAAAATGACATTATGTTGTTCAAACAAACAAACAAAGAAGTCTGTTGTGTAAATAGCCGGAATGAAAATAACAAATATCTCACTCCAGTATAAATGACGTTACCTATCTGTACATATACACATCTGTACACATATTCCGTCTTTGCGTATTGCAGAGTTATCTTCTCTTGGGAGCAGATACTGATTGTTACGTCACTTGTTTGTGAGAGAAACGTCATCAATTTTTGAGAAAACGACGTAATTTTCTCACACAGACCAATGACGTAACAATCAATACCTGCCCCCAAGAGAAGATAACTCCCCCCCCCCTCCCCCCAGAGGGGGGATATGCGATTAAATAATCAGATTTTCTTTTTCTTTGTTATACCCTGACAGTAAGGAATTATTATTTTTCTCTCGTCCTAGTTTTTGCAGTCACAACACCACCGACAGTGACCTAGTACGTTGGTTTTTTGTTTGACTTCTCCCGTTGAAAGCTGATTGTGTCGTCATAAAGTATTGTTCCCCTGACGTCATCAAATTGTTTCTCTATCATACACTGAGGAAAAACTGTGGCCAATACCAACTATATACACAGTGTATTGATACGAAATATACCCACTTGTTACTGTGACTAAAACCGACTTTATTCCGCTCCACTTGTCGTGTATCATCTCTTTAACAGGTTTTCAAATATAACACCACATGAGATTGATATTGTGGCAAGCGTCCATGTTTTCAACAATGAACATGCACACCCATTTGTAGGATTTTTTGCAGAGAGGCTTTTATTTCGTTCCACACATAAAACATACCAAGCGGAAAATGCATAGTGAATTGTAAATGACATTTTAATCACAACATCCTTTAGATATATTGAAAAATCTAGACAGATTACTTTCGTCTGCCAATTAACTTAAAGTACATGCACCAAACTGCAATAACTCGAATAATGATATAACTATGGTATGGCTATGTGCAACGGTTTAGATTTTAATAAAACCGCGCAATAGAGATTCCTTATAGGGCTCGTGAAATGTTTCAGAGAAACAGACCCATGTACATTTGAATTCGCTTGTGAAGCATAACCCGATCATGTTATTGGGGCAATCGTATTGAAAGAAATAAAATTCACTGAGAAATGTTCGGGTCAGATTCGATTCACAACTCTGGATAGCTGATAATACCGTTTGCATACGAATATTGAATCAAAGCTTCGGAACCGGAGCAATTTTAACATAATCTCTAATTTAAGTGCAACAGACTTGCAGGTTTTCGAACCAGACATGTGTATTTCAATTAATAAAATCTCAACAGTATGGTGGAGGCCAAAAGGTGCCCTTAGAACCTCCTTCAGCACGTTCCTACTTCACGTCCCTGTACGCCTATGGCCCGACTGGACATGTACTCACTGGCGATCTAAATACTTAAAGCAAAAGGGACGAGCTTTTCATGACGGGACCTTAGTATAGAGAGACTCGGTTTATCAAATTGAATGTGAATTTCAAGTTATTAGTGGGTTCTGTGGAGGTTTACGTCAGACAATGGACAAAACGAGCTGGTTTCACTTTGACATGGTTAAATATATCAGGTCCTCCATTCAAAAATAGATTTGATGCTTGAAATCTAAAATGAAAACAAGACACATCGTTATTGATATTTTTAATCTGCATATATGAACTCATTGAAATAGGCACACAGCTCTGTGAAATATTGGTAACAAACCACAGCTATATCGAACAGGAAGATCTAGTTGGCCTATTAAGCAGCGTTTGGTAGAAAGAGGATAAGGTGGAATATAGAAATGTGAGTCGTTATTATTTTACGGAATCACATAGTAATTGCTGATAGATTCCATTAATTATATTTCAGTCTAATGACATTTAAATGGACGCTGCAATTCGATGGTGGTAACTCGCACGCTTTGTATGTGTCATAATGTTTGAAATGATACTCAGTTATATGATATTTCATGGATCTTTCTTTCGGTGTCAGATTTTGTTTTGATTTTATCACGATATCTATCAAATGAGTCTCATCATTTAAGGGAAAAATTATTTGTATGGATGAAGCCACATTTCCGTGAAGTGAGGTTAAGGATTATTGGTCATGTAATAAAGATTTTTTTTCTAAAATTCATTTTTAATGTGATTTTACATAATTCGAATGAAGTCTTCAATCAAAAGTGTAAGTCAGATTGAACTTCAATATTAATACATTTTACTTTAAAGATTCCAGATAATTTGTTTCGGTTTGTATGTATATTAAATATAAAACCATTGAATATCAAGCTTTATCATAGTGGTGTGCTCATGAGAGGGGTGTTTTTGTGGAGAATATCAATCTTTATCATAGTGGTGTGCTCATGAGAGTGGTGTTTTTGTGGAGAATATCAATCTTTATCATAGTGGTGTGCTCATGAGAGTGGTGTTTTTGAGGAAAATGCCAATCTTTATCATAGTGGTGTGCTCATGAGAGGGGTGTTTTGTGGAGAATGCCAATCTTTATCATAGTGGTGTGTTAATGAGAGAGGTGTTTTTGTGGAGAATATCAATCTTTATCATAGTGGTTTGTTCATGAGAGGGGTGTTTTTTGTGGAGAATGCCAATCTTTATCATAGTGGTTTGTTAATGAGAGGGGTGTTTTTGTGGAGAATGCCAATCTTTATCATAGTGGTGTGCTCATGAGAGTGGTGTTTTTGCAGAGAATATCAAGCTTTATCATAGTGGTGTGCTCATGAGAGTGGTGTTTTTGTGGAGAATGCCAATCTTTATCATAGTGGTGTGCTCATGAGAGGGGTGTTTTGTGGAGAATGCCAATCTTTATCATAGTGGTGTACTCATGAGAGGGGTGTTTTTGTGGAGAATGCCATTCTTTATCATAGTGGTGTGCTCATGAGAGGGGTGTTTTTGTGGAGAATGCCAATATCTATCATAGTGGTGTGCTCATGAGAGTGGTGTTTTTGCAGAGAATATCAAGCTTTATCATAGTGGTGTGCTTATGAGCGGGGTGTTTTTGTGGAGAATGCCAAGCTTTATCATAGTGGTGTGCTCATGAGAGGGGTTTTTTTGTGGAGAATATCAATCTTTATCATGGTGGTGTGCTCATGAGAGGGGTTTTTTTGTGGAGAATATCAATCTTTATCATGGTGGTGTGCTCATGAGAGGGGTGTTTTTGTGGAGAATGCCAATATCTATCATAGAGGTGTGCTCATGAGAGGGGTGTTTTAGTGGAGAATTCCAATATCTATCATAGTGGTGTGCTCATGAGAGGGGTGTTTTTGTGGAGAATATCAATCTTTATCATAGTGGTGTGCTCAAGAGAGGGGTGTTTTTGTGGAGAATGCCAATATCTATCATAGAGGTGTGCTTATGAGAGGGGTGTTTTTGTGGAGAATGCCAATATTTATCATAGTGGTGTGCTCATGAGAGGGGTGTTTTTGTGGAGAATATCAATCTTTATCATAGTGGTGTGTTCATGAGAGGGGTGTTTTTGTGGAGATTGCCAATATTTATCATAGTGGTGTGTTAATGAGAGGGGTGTTTTTGTGGAGAATGCCAATCTTTATCATAGTGGTGTGCTCATGAGAGGGGTGTTTTTGTGGAGAATATCAATCTTTATCATAGTGGTGTGTTCATGAGAGGGGTGTTTTTGTGTAGATTGCCAATATTTATCATAGTGGTGTGCTCATGAGAGGGGTGTTTTTGTGGAGAATGCCAATATTTGTCATAGAGGTGTGTTCGTGATCGGGGTGTTTTTGTGGAGAATATCAATCTTTATCATAGTGGTGTGTTGATGAGAGGGGTGTTTTTGTGGAGAATGCCAATCTTTATCATAGTGGTGTGTTCATGAGAGGGGTGTTTTTGTGGAGAATATCAATCTTTATTATAGTGGTGTGTTAATGAGAGGGGTGTTTTTGTGGAGAATGCCAATCTTTATCATAGTGGTGTGTTTATGAGAGGGGCGTTTTTGTGGAGAATGCCAATCTTTATCATGGTGGTGTGTTCATGAGAGGGGTGTTTTTGTGGAGAATTCCAATCTTTATCATAGTGGTGTGTTCATGAGAGGGGGGTTTTTTTGGGGAATGCCAATCTTTATCATAGTGGTTTGTTCATGAGAGGGGGGTTTTTGTGGGGAATGCCAATCTTTATCATAGTGGTGTGTTCATGAGAGGGGTATTTTTGTGGAGAATGTCAATCTTTATCATAGTGGTGTGTTCATGAGAGGGGTGTTTTTGTGGAGAATGCCAATCTTTATCATAGTGGTTTGTTCATGGGAGGGGTGTTTTTGTATTAAGACTGTTAAAATGAATATAGTGCATCGAAACTTGTAACCATTACCATCAGTGCACGTGTTTATATAACTTTATAGTATAATGTGTCAAATATTAACAGGACAAGCAATTCATTTTCACTTAAAATATTTTGTTCCTATTTCCAAAGTTATTTGTATAAGATCGGCAACAATTTCTCGGTAATTTGATATTGTACATACATACTTTTTAAAGTGAAATTTTTCTACAAATGTCTTACATTTTCTTGTAAATGAAATATTTGGTACATAGAGTTAATGGATGTAAGTGTTTCTTGTATGTAACATTGGTGTTTTTTTTAAGATTCTTGTCCCAACTGAAATAACATCGATACAACATGTGTCGTTTCGCCGTACGAATGCTTTATAAGCTATAGAAAATTTACATAATAATTTACATATATGTGATTACTAGAACGACTCTACTTTTGATATCCTATAAGGAAGGTGAAAGGTATCCAGTTAGTTTCTAATAAAATAGCATTTGAAATACTTCCGGCTGTATAAAGTGATCGTTGTGTATGTCTGTCATACTTACCTAACTTGACTGTTTACCGATAAAATTCCGTCTACGTTATGTCCTGTTACCGATTAAAATGATAGTAGTCAAGCTTTATCAATAACAGACAGTCAATCAGATTTTATTTGAAACTACAGTTTTAACAGTTCCAAGTTAAACTAGAGAAAGTAAGTCTAGTTAATTTCACACATCTTTAAAAAGAAATAAACGACTTGTTATCATTACAGATATATTGGTCATATCATAAGGGTCATTTAGACGTTCTAATATAGCGTTGAAAAGGACTATACAACGTAATGTAAGCTAAAACATGTCATAAGTCAGTTGATTGCTTGATATTTGAAAGTGTGCCTTTTATTGTCTAACGCATTTAGGAATAGAAAAAACCCACATCTGTCATGGATTTGGAATAAATACTTACCATATACTCATATCTCTTCAACCGTGACTCTATTTGATGTTGTTTTTTGGGGTTGGTTTTTTGGGGTTTTTTGCAATTTATGTGTGCAGTGAAAAAATTGTTGAATGATTTTAAGATAGTAATATCATAGTAAAAAAGTGTGAGCCTATTCAAATTAAAGTATGAGCGTTCAATTAAGCTTATCCCAAGTATGGATGCAGAAGACATAATGGAAAAGAAACTGCTTATTTTAAATTGAATACGAACCTCGTCTGTATGAACTATTAAACGTTCGAATTTCATACACAAAACAAATATATATATTAATATTGGTCATTTTGTTTTGTCGATTTTTGTCTTTATATGGTACAGCATCGTAAGAGTTACTTCCCCTTGTACAGTGGTGGTAGTATGTGTTCAATTTGTAATACGGACGCAGTTCTTTCCCCTTTAACGGTGGCTTTAGTGTTATATGCAGTTTCCAACTTTGTCGATTTATTACATTGTGTTCTTGTTAATTAAAACTCATCTTTAATATTGAATGCATTGTAAGCCGGATCAAAAAAGTTAAAAAAATGCAACATAACATCAAATTGTAAGAATAGTAAAAAAAAAAATGATATTTTAAGTTTAGTCTTTTTATCTTGGAGAAGAAAATATATGTACATACATTTTAAATTTTGAAATGATTTTCTGTAACTGTTTTGGTAAAATTGATGTAACTTTTTATTTGTACGCTGTTTATATGGGGTTGAATCATTTAACGATACTTATAGTTAAATAACAATAAAATAGTGTTAGCCTATTAAAGTTTGTTTGAATTAATTCAGTGAGTTAGAGCTTATTTCAAGTATAAATGCAGAAAACATCAATCAGAAAAGAAATTGTTAATTTTAAACAGATTTAGAAACAATATTACAAAAAAAAGGAGAAAATCTTAAATTTCATACACAAAGTAAATATTTGTGTCGAGAGTATGGTTTCTTATCAATAACTACATCAACTTTTCCTTTAAAACGCTACTTGTCATGAACGACTGAGCAGATTTTGACCAAATTTAGTCTAAAGCGACCTTGGGGGAAGGGAAACAAATGTTGTATAAATGGTGGGTCTGGCCCCCCTGGGGGCTTAGGGGCGGGCCAAATAGAGGAAATATAGCAAATTCTTTAAAATCCTTCTTCTTCTGTAGGAATGAAGGATTTGTTCCATATTTGGTCTGAAGCATTCTTGGGAGAAGGGGAACCAATTTTATATAAACTATGGGTCTGGTCCCCCCCAGGAGCCTGAGGGGTGGGGCCCAATATGGGAAACATAGCAAATTATTCTTTAAAACCCTTCTTCTTCTGTAGGAATGAAAGGATTTGTTCCATATTTGGTCAGAAGCATACTTGGGTGAAGGGGAACCAATTTTGTATAAATCGTGGGTGTGGCCCCCCAGGGGCCTGAGGGGCGGGCCCAATAGGGGAAATAGAAGTAAAACCTTTTAAAATCCTTCTTCGACCATCGGGATTATGGGTTTTTATCCTTATTTAGTCTGGAGCATCCTTGAGTCAAGGGGACTCAATTTTGTATAATTGGTGGGTAGGACCCCCCTAGGTTGCATAGAGGTGGGGCTCTGTTTGAAGGTTGTTCTCACTATATCTCAAGTAATGGCCAAATGGATCCTTCTGAAATTTCATATGTACTTACAGCACCTACTTCATACCAATTATTTTAAACATATTCAGGTGAGCGATACAGGCCCTCTGGGCCTCTTGTTTGATTGCGTATACATCCCTTTTAAGTTTTGTAAAGTGTTAGGCAGGGTGAAACAGCAAAACAGAACGAAATTCCGTGAGAAGAGTGTAAAAGGTAATCTATTGATCTGGAACAATCCAATATATTAACTTCAAAACCAACTCGGACTTGGACTGATGATTAGTTTCATAAATGGATTCAAAGAACTGAATACTTTTGTCAGACAACTTTATAGAGGGATTTCCGTGTTGTTGGATGGCTCCCCCGATTAAAATACAACAGTGGGTGTACATGTAATTATGAAAAGTTCTTTTTACTCAACAAATAAGAGTTTCTATGTGACGTTTTACACACAAAGCTGTGAAATATGTACGAGTTGTCCACAAAATCGATGTCGATTCGGCTTCGCTTTTTATTACACCTTTGTGTGCATACGCTTCACTGGTCATTTGTCTGATGAAGAAGACAGTGTACATACCGTACTAGTCATCGAAACGTCACATAGAAATTCGTATTGGTTGTGTAACAAGATTTTTTCATAATCTTAAGAAACAGTGGATGTAAGAATGAATGACTCATACCGGTAGCTCATGTAACAACCTGTTTTCAGGACTATATTAAAATAGTTTACCTACAGCGGTAACTTTGCATTTAAGGGTACTTTGTGATTGTATTACTAAGATAATGTACATTTTGTAGACCTGCAGAGTTACCCAGCTCTAACAGTTCTATTACTCATTTCATTTTGATCTATTTTCACGCATCTTCCTGTAACATCACAACGTTGCAGTTTTTCTTTTTGATCATCAATTTTCTATTTGATTTCATTTGCAAAACTGTTATCCTTACACACTGACTGTTAATCGAAATTCTGAAAATGTATAACGAAATTTCGCTAGTTAAATGTAATTTCATAAAAAAAATGTTAATTTTTACATATTCTATAGCCGTTTTACGTCATAACCAGGAGTTTCCCTATTCTTAGTAATCTAGTTATCTCCTTTTCCTCTTGAGGTTCCTTTTTACATGTATATTAAGTGCTATGGAATATGAACGAAATCTGAATCTCAACTGAGAATCACAAAACGTTTAACTTTTTGCGAAAATAATTCTTTATCAGTGGAAGTTTTTATTTAACTTCCATCTACGTTTTACCTTTTTCTTTTCCCGGAAACAGCAACAGAATACGGAGGTGTAAACGAAACTGTAGTTTGAACTCAAAAGTGATGAAACAACATCAAAATTTTAACAAAACAAGAAATTACTTTGCGACACATGACAAAGTACGAGGAGAGTAAAACCAGATGATCTTGAAGGGTTTCTGTTTTGCTTCATCGATGATATCCATCCGCCTTATTATTCTAGGTCAAATCCTACCACGCTCTCAAAAATTACTATTGCTACCATTTTCGTTCCTTGTAGCAATTTTCAGGCGATTTATACATCATTTGATCTTTATCTATGATAGAAACATTTGTTAAGTGATATTCAAATATATTATGGTAAGTCATATTCTGGTGTTAAAGCATGAAAGTATTAACGTTTCTGAGTGTGATACATCTGAAAGATTATTTCTGATATGTATATAAATAATAATGTCAACTCTGTNCCCCACACACACACACACACACACACACTATTTGTTCACTTCCGTTTTAATATTTAAGACCATACAAATATAGATATCATATTTAAATTTCAGTTATAACCAGGTCGTCTTTATGATTCTCTCTGAGGCCATGACAGCATGGCAGTGAAACAGAATATTTGATATCGATGTCAATATATTGCAAGTAGGCGTTTCTTTAGCGAACACAAATCAATTTTTCCTTTTTCGTAGATAACGAGAAATGATATGTGTACTTACTTGATAGTCCTGACCGTTAAACCATTTGGGTTAAAGTGTGAAACGACTGTCTGTCTCATCATGACTTTCTCTACACTGACGTCATGTTTACAAAACATCCAAGCGTAATTAGATATGAACAGCATATGACACTTGATTTGAACAAAAGAGCATGCTGCTATATACATCATCTGATCGCAGGAGGCATGTACCACATAAATCATATTGAAGTATTTAATAGATGTAATCAACATTTAGTGTAAATTATATTTTCAAAATCTATTCAGTGATACAATGTTCTGTATTGATGTAATGGTAAGTACACCATACATTATAACACTGACCACAAGAAACGCCGTATCTACAGTAGACAGGCCGCCCCTGTGTGTGGGAACGTCACTGGTGTTACTGGCGCGATAACGACACTCTGCACAGTATACAGCTAATGGACTCGGATTACTGGTACCTATAAAACGGTCACATTGTTTCATTAAACTTCAGCATGGCAGACGACTCTAGTCTCCAAACTACCGCCATCACAAGCTATGATGGTATCTTCAAGGGTATTCACGACCCAGAAATCCGGGCTGACTTTCTAAAGGTGAGAAAGCTCCTGTCGTTTAGACGCTGGAATACCGCTAAGAGTCTCCTCCAGGACACTCTAGATAAAGCCTCTTCCAACCCATTCGACAAGAAATGTCTGACACTCATACTGAACGAATTCAGAATATATGAGGACAGAAAGATCCCCTCGGGTACACTTGCAGCCTGTGCTATTTCGTGGGAAAGTGTCGTGGAGAGAGACGTAAACCGCATCAATGAAAGATTTTGTGATTTTCCTCAAAGTGTATTTTTCCTTGACATAGGGAGATCTGGTTTTTCGAGCTCGCAAAGATTTGTGGGAAGAAAGATTCTGTCTGATTTCTGGATTGCAGGGAAGATACCGGAACTCCACTGTAGCTTGGTGACTGCGGATATGGTTCTAGGACTCTTTTGTGATGAACGCATCACCGAAAACGAGGTACAAATTAATTACTACCCATTAAGCAATGCCGAGAAACTGGAACTTTTTTCCGATTTTATGACAGGAGATTCTTCTAATGTAGAGATAAGTTACCCATTCCCGCTCCTCAGGGAATCCACCAGAAAGGAACTATGTTCCCCCGCGGAAGGATGGAAGGTAGACGACACGTACGACGTCATGCTCAGCTATGGAGAGGAACGAATACGACAATACACTATTAAATTCCTAGAAACTATTGCCATGACGACAGGGCGGTTCTATGACCCAGCCTGTTCCACGGGAGTCTTCCTGTCCACTCTCAAGAAAGCTTTTCCGGAGAGTTACACAATCGGGCAGGATCTCAGTCAACAAATGGCCGACCTTTCTAAACAACGAGTCGATGAAGTGTATTGCGGAAACGCCATGCATCCACAAATATTGACAGGAACTGCTGATGCTTGTTTCATTCGTTTCCTGAACTCGGAAGTCGTCACTTCCGCTGACGCAGAGGTTCTGTTAACCGCCTTACTGCCGACGGTTCGAGAGAAGGGGTTCATCATCACGTTCGGCCACACACCAGTTCTCCTGTCGTCGTCCAACTTCAGAAGGCTGTCCAACTTTAGTCTACTTCAGTCTGTAGGTGTTGCTACCGACAGGACCGGGATATTTCAGTATTACATTTTACAGCGCGATATCTGAGTAAATATTTCTTATAATTTATTACTATTGTAACTACTGTTATTTGTTGATTAAATTTCGTTCATAGTTTAACGTGTTTGTTTTTGTGTGACTAACGTATGAGCATACGACGTAATACTAACGTTAGTTTCGGTAACACATATACAGTATATCATGCTATTTTTGAGACGACGTTTCGAATGACGCATTCCTGAGAAATTGAATTCCTGAAAAAAGATTAACTTATAACTAAGACTTAACAATATGCCTTGATGAAATTTGGGAGTTACAGGAATTTGCTGTCGACCTGTGAGTGTTGTGATAACCTGCGTGATATGAGATAGCACTTGGATGAAGGTCTGTCCTTCACAATACATAGACAGTTAACCAGGAAAGTCTGTAGACACTCCATGTGTCAGATGTTCCTCAAAGCTTACGGGGTTTCATTGTGAAAGGTTTTGTTCTGTTTTGGATTTTGTACTGTTTTACGGCCAATTTAAGTCATATACGGCCTAATAACACTAAACATGATGTTAAAATTGGAATACATCATACTTAAACTGAATTCCAATGGTTGTTTTATCAATGTTGAACATTTTCTTTTCAAAATGTGGTCTTCCATCAAAACCTTTGACATTTTCGAATTTTTCTTCACTACTATATACCTCAGACCAAACTGAAGGAACGCCTTTGTTTTCTTATTTTGGGAGTGTTCTTTTACAAAAAAGGCAAATGGCGATACAAATATATGCTTGTAAATTGTTTTGGAACATATTTTGTAAAAAGTACAAAAAAATGCCAAAAAGAATCATTGTAAAGTTCGGTGGCAAGATTTTCCAGCAGACTCAAGGCATCCCTATGGGAATAAACTGGTTGACTTGGTTTTTGTTGTCACATGGAGATGAATTTATTGATGAGTTTATCAGGAATGGTAACAAAAATCAAGACAGGTCCTTTTTAATAGGTCGTAAAACAATCACTTTCAGTTACATCGACAATGAGCTACCTTCAAATAACAAGAAATATACTTACCACATCGATCTTATATACCATATTAAGTTTGAAATCAAGGAGACCACAGACATCTACATCGCCCGCTTTTCTCGATTTTTAATTACACGATGACAAACAGGGACGGCTTATTACTACGCTGTACCATAGCTTTCCCTTTCTTGATAGGAACTTCCCTAGTGCTTTCACTACTTACGGTGCTACCTGTCGCATTTGATTCGGTGTTTTCTCCAAATATCATGACATCCGTGATAGATGTCGACTGCTGACTGACAAACCTACAGCACGAGGATTCCAAAGATGCAGGTTGATGAAGTTTCATGGTCGCAATCATGATATCATATGGAAATATGTTATTTCTTGTATGACATGAATGTCGAGGTTTTTGATAATGCCCATTAGAGTGTCTTGTTGTTTTGTTGTCACTACCCGAGATCTCGATGTGAAGACGTAATATATGATACAAAGGTTTATTCTATTAAAAACTGAGATTAACATTACGGTAGTGTTAAACTAAAATATGATATACCATGATATTGATTTGGGATCATTATTCCAAAAGAAAGCACTTCGACTTAAAGTGACGAATGCTACTTATTCCATTGTACTACGCATGACTAACTATCAGTATGAAAGTTTTACTAAAAAACAAATCGTGGACGTTTATGTAGTAAACTGTGCCCGTCACAATTACTCTGTTCGTAGATGGTGATCTTTAGAATAATTAGCCTACTTTTTCATCAACAAAACTTTGACCAACAACAACAGTTAACAATTTGACCTCTGGTTCTATATATATCCTGATGGTATGAGATACGTAGATAACCCACCACGGACTGGGCATTCTCTGTATGATATCTGGTTGTAACTATCATGTACCAGACAGGTCAAGATAAGTCAATGGTCAATAACTGGCCATTGTCCTAATACTTAGTTTAGCAGATATTATGCCATTTTAGACGACATGCAAATGCCATGAAGCCAAATCCTCCAATTACCATACATGTATTGGGGGCTGTCAATATATAGTGCATTTAACGACTAAATCAAAGTAAGCATTACATCTCCAGCACACACGCAGGTAAACACACGTATGGGGATCTTAGCCATGCGGCATAGGACAAGCAGTAAGCGCCTGATATGACAGCTCCTGCGAATTCCTCAAAAATGTATTGATTAATGTATATGTTAATTGTAATAATTGTAAATATATATGTACTGTAAAGCGCTTTAGAGTGGCTTATGTTAACTAGATAGGGCGCTATATCAAATGTTGGATATCAATTAATTATTAATTAATCTAACGTGGTGACTATGTCATGTACCTCTGGTCGTATTCAGTTCCCAGTCCTCTCAATAACGTCTGTTCATATTTCGACTTAACCTAGTACAACTGTTTCAAGATAACCAGATACCGACCGCTTATTGCGTTTCGCCATTGTGAGCTACATGGACGTACAAAGTTACATAATGTTTAAAACGTTTATGTGATATATTTGTGACAGCCTGAATTAGAGGATATCGACCGTAGGAAGGACCATGAGAGGATCATGATTGAAGGAAAGGCAATGTTTAAATCCTCTAATTCTGGATGTCACAAAAATATCACATAACGTTGTCTTGACTTTTGACCTACTTTTAGACGTTATCAAGGTAAACAGATGAGATAACAACCTCCAAGCACGGCCAAGTGTAAGTGATGTGGTCCGAGAACGGGTACATATCTGGTTCTCGTGTCACGGACCGACATTTTGCATTTAAAAATATGTATTTTTATTCTTAGGTATAATTCAAACTTTTATCACATATCATTTATTCTTGCAGGAAAGATTAGTGCATTCATATTGGTCAGGTTTGATACTCCTTTAATGTCTGAAATAGGTTGTCAATGTAATTACGAATCGTCGTTTTGTGGTGTAGACCTGTCATTTAAGTATTGTACCACTTTCGGTTTGCATGTTCATAGTCAATATGAATGCCAAATGCAAAAATAGCAATATCATGAAGCGTGCTAAGTTATTTTTATGGCGGGAGGCGTACATGAGTTGTCTGCTAAAGCCTACTAAAGTAATGTACGAACACGTGAATACAAGCCATACTACCGACCTATTCATCTTATATTTTTATCCTACTTTACGTGTATTTTACTTTCTGTTTAGATGACGAAGACTGTGTTGGTGATAGGCGCTGGTGTGTCAGGACTGGCGGCGGTCAAGCACTGCCTAGACGAGGGGATTGAGCCAATATGCTTCGAGAAGGATACGGACATAGGCGGTCTCTGGAATTACCACAACTGGTCCAAAGACGGCGACCCCAGCTTGTACAATTCCTGCAGCATAAACACCAGTAAGGAGATGACGTGTTACAGTGACTTCCCGATCCCAAAGGAATTCCCAAACTTCATGGGACACAAACACTTCAAGAAATACCTCCAACTTTACGCAGATAACTTCAATTTGAAAAAGTATATAAACTTTGGTCATAGTGTAGAAAACGTTAAGAAAGCAGACGATTTCGACGACACCGGAAGTTGGGTGACGTTAGTGAAGAATTTAGACACAGGAAAGACACGAAAATTGAAGACCGACTTTGTTATCGTGTGTAATGGACATCTTTACACACGGAACGTGCCAACATTCCCCGGACTGGACAAGTTCAAGGGCAAGGTCATGCATACCCACGACTACAAGGACTTCCATGGATTCGAAGGGAAGAGAATCCTGGTGGTTGGGATTGGTAACTCTGGGTCGGACGTCGCCTGTTAGCTGAGTCGTCATGCAGAACACGTAAGTACAATAAGTACATTATTACTACGACATCTGACAGATATCAAGGAGCTAGTCACATTGGTGAATATAAATATATAAAATTCTGAAAAAAGTAATAAACTAACAAAGTTTCACAATGGTTCATAAAAAAATAAAACATAATAAACAGGGAAATCACGAAAATGTTTCATAAATTACCGTGCTCCAACTGATTTTGTGAGCGAAAACAAATGTATATATATATGTTTTAATCTAAACTTGAGGTGTGTGAATATGATTACAATTGAAATGGCAAACGTCATGTATGTGTGGGCATTGACACTTTCGTACTTCCTGGTTACTCGTATTGACCTTGTCATAATGCTGATGTCTGTCTTGTTGCTTTTTGCAGGTTTACATGTCCAGTCGGCGAGGGACGTACGTGATCCAAAGAGCAGCTGACCACGGTGTTCCTTTTGACCATGTTGCTCTCAACAGGTTTTCTATGAAGCTACCATGGAACCTTATGCGGCCGAGGTTCTTCCATCGCCTCAACAGACGATACAACCACGCAAACTACGGACTCTCGCCAAACAAACGCTTCGATGCCAGCGTCCTCACTATTAGTGACGACCTCCCAAACAGGATTTTACTCGGTACCGTCAACATCAAATGTAATGTAAGGGTGTTCAAAGCAGATGGCGCCACATTTGAAGATGGCAGCGTTCTAAACGACATCGACGTTGTCATCCTTGCTACAGGCTTCAATTTTGACTTTCCATTTCTGGATGATGGCATCATCAATGTTGACGGACATTTCCCGTATCTGTACGAGCTGGTGTTTCCTACAAAATTAAACCCGTGTACTCTTGGTGTTGTAGGGCTGGTTCAACCTTTTGGTGCGCTACCACCAATATTAGAAATGCAAGCCAGATGTATATCGAGGGTATTCGCAGGGAAGTGTGAGCTGCCCAGCGCCTCTAAGCGCCTGGAGATCGTGGAAAAACGCAAAGATTTTATCACACGTAACTTTGTCGACTCTCGTAGATACAGTCTGCAAATATACTCAATCCAATACATGGACAGACTGGCAGCGATGATTGGCTGTAAACCAAACCTCTGGAAACACTTCTTCTCGGACCCCAAACTGTGGTACAACATATATTTCGGTCCAGCAACCCCTGTACAGTGGCGCCTAAATGGCCCTGGTGCATGGAACGGCGCGAAGAGCGCCATTGAGACGGTAGAAGAGCACACATATTTCCCGATGAAAACGAGAAAGTCAGGCGAAGGGGAGACAGAGGGATTGTACGATGGTTGGATCCAACTGTTCAAGAAAACTTGTTCTGTGGTCCTTTTGTTGCTGTCCCTTAGACACCTCGTTGCCAATGGATACATCACAAGTTTCGTGAAATCTGTATGAATCTTTTGAGCATTGAGATCAAAATAATACATTTAGTTTGCATCAGGTTTTCGTTTAACAATGAACCTGACATTCCACTAGCTATGTAAAGATAATTGATGTTCTACTGGTGATATACAGAAGATTAACGGTTGAAATTTTTCAATATTCTCACAAAGTGATGCATGTTTGTCACTATCTTCCACAATAACTAAGGTCAGTCGTACTCATCTGACACAATTAAGACCAGCTCAGGGTCATATGGTGGCATATGTTATTTCATGTCAGCCGGCAGCTGAAGCAATTCTGAGTATTGTCTTTCGACGACAGCAGAGTAACTTCAGCTAAGGCGATCTAGTGATACAGGTTAAGTCATTCCATTGTCATATGAAGACAAGAAAGATCATTCAAAGACATTACACAGGTGTATAAATACCAATATCTAATGTCTCGCGAAGTAATAGAGGATGATGACGGTGTTATCCAAAGATCAACAGTTAAGGTTGTACGATTGTGGTGTCCAAAGATCAACTGCTAAGGTCGTGTGACGGTGGTGTCCAAAGATCAACGGTTAAGGTCGTATGACGGTGGTGTCCAAAGATAAATGGTTAGGGTTGTATGACGGTGGTGTCAAACGATCAACAGTTAAGGTCGTGTGACGGTGGTGTCCAAAGATCAACTGCTAAGGTCGTGTGACTGTGGTGTCCAAAGATCAACAGTGAAGGTTGTATAACTGTGGTGTCCAAAGATAAATGGTTAGGGTTGTATGACGGTGGTGTCAAACGATCAACAGTTAAGGTCGTGTGACGGTGGTGTCCAAAGATCAACAGTTAAGGTCGTGTGACGGTGGTGTCAAAAGATCAACAGTTAAGGTTGTATGACGGTGTTGTCAAAAGATAAATGGTTAGGGTTGTATGACGGTGGTGTCAAAAGATCAACCGTTAAGGTCGTGCGACTGTGGTGTCCAAAGATCAACAGTTAAGGTCGTGTGACGGTGGTGTCAAAAGATCAACAGTTAAGGTCGTATGACGATGGTGTCCAAAGATAAATGGTTAGGGTTGTATGACGGTGGTGTCAAAAGATCAACAGTTAAGGTCGTATGACGATGGTGTCCAAAGATAAATGGTTAGGGTTGTATGACGGTGGTGTCAAACGATCAACAGTTAAGGTCGTGTGACGGTGGTGTCCAAAGATCAACAGTTAAGGTCGTGCGACTGTGGTGTCCAAAGATCGTGACTGTGGTGTCCAAAGATCAACGGCTAAGGTTGTGTGACGGGGGTGTCAAAAGATCAACAGTTAAGGTCGTGTGACTGTGGTGTCAAAATATCAACAGTTAGGGTCATATGATGGTGGAGTCAAAAGATCAACAGTTAAGGTCGTGTGACTGTGGTGTCAAAATATCAACAGTTAGGGTCATATGATGGTGGAGTCAAAAGATCAACAGTTAAGGTCGTGTGACTGTGGTGTCCAAAGATCAACAGTTAAGGTCGTGTGACTGTGGTGTCAAAAGATCAACAGTTAAGGTTGTATGACAGTGGTGTCCAAAGATCAACAGTTAAGGTCATATGACTGTGGTGTCCAAAGATCAACGGATAAGGTCATGTGACTGTTGTGTCCAAAGATCAACAGTTAAGGTTGTATGACTGTGGTGTCCAAAGATCAACAGTTAAGGTTGTGTGACTGTGGTGTCCAAAGATCAACGGCTAAGGTTGTGTGACGGTGGTGTCAAAAGATCAACAGTTAAGGTCGTGTGACTATAGTGTCCAAAGATCAACAGTTAAGGTCGTATGACGGTGGTGTCAAAAGATCAACAGTTAAGGTTGTATGACAGTGGTGTCCAAAGATCAACAGTTAAGGTCATATGAAGGTGGTGTCAAAAGATCAACAGTTAAGGTCGTGTGACTGTGGTGTCCAAAGATCAACAGTTAAGGTTGTGTGACTGTGGTGTCCAAAGATCAACAGTTAAGGTCGTGTGACTGTGGTGTCAAAATATCAACAGTTAGGGTCATATGATGGTGGAGTCAAAAGATCAACAGTTAAGGTCGTGTGACTATAGTGTCCAAAGATCAACAGTTAAGTTCGTATGACGGTGGTGTCAAAAGATCAACAGTTAAGGTTGTATGACGGTGCTGTCCAAAGATCAACAGTTAAGGTCGTGTGACGGTGGTGTCCAAAGATCAACAGTTAAGGTTGTATGACGGAGGTGTCCAAAGATCAACAGTTAAGGTCGTGTGCCTGTGGCGTCCAAAGATCAACAGTTAAGGTCATATGACGGTGGTGTGCAAAGATCAACAGTAAAGGTTGTGTGACTGTGGTGTCAAAAGAAAGATCAACAGTTAAGGTTGTATGACTGTGGTGTCCAAAGATCAACAGTTAAGGTCATATGACTGTGGTGTCCAAAGATCAACAGTAAAGGTTGTGTGACTGTGATGTCCAAAGATCACCAGTTAAGGTTGTATGACGGTGGTGTCCAAAGATCAACAGTAAAGGTTGTGTGACTGTGGTGTCCAAAGATCAACTGCTAAGGTTGTGTGACGGTGGTGTCAAAAGATCAACAGTTAAGGTTGTATGACGGTGGTGTCCAAAGATAAACAGTAAAGGTCGTGTGACTGTGGTGTCAAAAGATCAGCAGTTAAGGTCATATGACGGTGGTGTCCAAAGATCAACAGTAAAGGTCGTGTGACTGTGGTGTCAGAAGATCAACAGTTAAGGTCATATGACGGTGGTGTGCAAAGATCAACAGTAAAGGTTGTGTGACTGTGATGTCCAAAGATCACCAGTTAAGGTTGTATGACGGTGGTGTCCAAAGATCAACAGTAAAGGTTGTGTGACTGTGGTGTCAAAATATCAACAGTTAGGGTCACATGACGGTGGTTTCCAAAGATCAACCGTTAAGGTCGTGTGACGGTGGTGTCAAAATATCAACAGTTAGGGTCAAATGACGGTGGTGTCAAAAGATCAACCGTTAAGGTCGTGTGACGGTGGTGTCAAAAGATCAACGGATAAGGTCGTGTGACTGTGGTGTCAAAAAATCAACAGTTAAGGTCGTGTGACTTTGGTGTCCAAAGATCAACAGTTAAGGTCGTGTGTCTGTGGTGTCCAAAAATCAACAGTTAAGGTCGTGTGACTTTGGTGTCCAAAGATCAACAGTTAGGGTCATGTGACTGTGGTGTCAAAAGATCAACCTTTAAGGTCGTGTGACGGTGGTGTATAAATATCAACAGTTAGGGTCACATGACGGTGGGATAAATGGTTAGGGTTGTATGACGGTGGTGTCAAAAGATCAACCGTTAAGGTCGTGTGACGGTGGTGTAAAAATATCAACAGTTAGGGTCACATGACGGTGGTGTCAAAAGATCAACCGTTAAGGTCGTGTGACGGTGGTGTCAAAATATCAACAGTTAGGGTCATATGATGGTGGAGTCAAAAGATCAACAGTTAAGGTCGTGTGACTGTGGTGTCCAAAAATCAACAGTTAAGGTCGTGCGACTGTGGTGTCCAAAGATCAACGGCTAAGGTCATGTGACTGTGGTGTCCAAAGATCAACGGATAAGGTCGTGCGACTGTGGTGTCCAAAGATCAACAGTTAAGGTCGTGTGACTGTGGTGTCCAAAGATCAACAGTTAGGGTCATATGACGTGGTGTCCAAAGATCAACAGTAAAGGTTGTGTGACTGTGGTGTCAAAAGATCAACAGTTAGGGTCACATGACGGTGGTGTCAAAAGATCAACCCTTAAGGTCGTGTGACGGTGGTGTCAAAAGATCAACAGTTAAGGTTGTGTGACGGTGGTGTCAAAAGATCAACAGTTGAGGTTGTGTGACGGTGATGTCAAAAGATCAACTGTTAAGGTCGTGTGACGGTGGTGTCAAAAGATCAACAGTTAAGGTTGTGTGACGGTGGTGTCAAAAGATCAACTGTTAAGGTCGTGTGAAGGTGGTGTCAAAAGATCAACAGTTAGGGTCATATGACGGTGGTGTCCAAAGATCAACAGTTAAGGTCGTTTGACAGTGTTGTCCACTTTGCGTCACAACAGCTAAGGGTTGTATGACATTGTTGCCCACTTTGCATCACAACAGCTAAGGGTTGTATGACAGTATTGTCCACTTTGTATCACAACAGCTAAGGGTTGTATGACGGTGTTGTCCACTTTGCGTCACAACAGCTAAGGGTTGTATGACAGTGTTGTCCACTTTGCGTCACAACAGCTTAGGGTTGTAGACTGAAGTGAATCTAAACTTACTTGTTTCTAAGATTAATAGACAGATCATCCAAGGTCATGTGGCAATGGAGGCAATGAAGAGAATGTCACAACAGTAGCTACCAGTCACGAGTACATAGCGGCTGTGCTGCTGTAGTCATAAGTGTATCATGAAAACTAGTATACGCTGCTTTGGTCATATTTTCATATTCAAGATATATATATACTGTTTTTGTTATAATTACATAATGAATGTGTATATATGTTGATTTAGTCATAATTACATAATCAAACCTGCATATATCCTACCTTGGTCATAGGTATATAATGAAGTGTATATGCTGCTTTGGTCCTAAGTACATGATAAAGCCCTGGCCATGGGGTTATTTTGTTTTCCTGGATCTATTGCCAGTCCTTTATAACACTTACTTAATGGTAATTAAATGTCCATGTATTTCTGGTTAGCTTATTGTTCTGATGGGAGTTTCTAGGATGACATACTGCTGAGTCAAAGTTGTGTCATTCCAGCAACACGCCCTATATTACCAGTTGTGTGGAGCTTGCTTAACATTGAACATTTCAAGTGTCGTTCTGACCACTATATGGGGGATCAGATTCCTCAATATTTCTCTTTGCGTATAAGGAAAGTTAGGGTTAAAGATCACCAGTACACACACCTAGTCAGACAGGTTGTTGAACCTGGGTTTAAAGGTCAGTACATATATATATCAGTTATATGTGTTGGTGAACTAAGGGTCAAAGGTCTGCATAACATACCTAGTCAGAAGTGTTATTGAAACTTAATTGTCAAAGATGAACATACAGTGGCTCCACCTAAAATCAAACACTTTGGTTTCTGAAATGGTATCTGGAAAACGATGTTGTACTGATTGATAATGAAAAGATCTATAAAGGATAACATTTCTGTATTTTTAATATTTAAAAACCCGTTTTTGAAATTCTTAAAACGGTTCACCATATTTTTATTTCACCATAATAATGATTATCAGCTTTCTTCAAGGTTTTAATTACATGTTAGTATTTTCATATGATAAAATAGTAATATGTTTACCTTGCCATTAAACGGTGTTTGAATTCAAGTCCAACTGTATGTTATGATAAAGTCTGATTATCCATATATATAGCTGAAATAAACAACATTCATCAGCAGAGAGAAAATACCACAATAACGCCAAATATCTTAATTATTGCTTTATTTTAGTTTGCTACGCTACAATAAGTAGACTTCTAAAACAATGGACATGCGCATTCATTTCGCAATAACATACAAAACCACAGTAAGCACTCTAAAAGACACAATATATCTAACACTACCAATGTTTACAGGGACAAAAATACTTCGCTGGGCTTAAAAGGAGTCACACGTTTTGTAGTGGACATGTACAAACCGGTCACTTCTTGTTTTGTTAGCAACCTTTCACTTTTATAACATTGTAAAAAATAAGGAAATGCTGTTCAATACTATAAAAATATAAACATAACTGAACTAAGTAAGGCAGGAGCTCGGCTCTGTAGCTCGGCTCTGCAAACATGACCTACCACATGCAACTGAGGTAGAAGCAACAACAAAAACTTGTTTTACAAAAATGAAATTCAAGTGAGCACAATAAACATAATAAACATGGAATACAGTTTCTTTGAAACAAATAATTTGCATTCTTCTATCTCAAAATGGAAGCTTTTTTTATCTTTCAAAACTCATCACTGTTTCTCCTCCTGGAGCACACTTAGCAGGATTCAGGGGGACAACTCCTGTATCATTAACTGACTGCTTAATCAGAAAAAAAAACAAAAAAAACTAAAGAACAGAAACAAGGTTTGAATGTTGATTTTTTTTTATAGGAAATGTTTATGTTATTTCAAAGTAATTGAGTTGGACCCTCTTCTTCTTTAGCAAATGAATATGGCACTTATTCCAAGCAACAGACTACTCCACCTTAGCGACAGTGGCTCTCCACCTTAGCAACAGTGGCTCTCAACAGTACACGATATGTTACATCAACATATATAATCTGATAACAAATTCTCAAAAATACTATAACTTTATACATATGTATGGAATGTATTGGAGATGGACACAATTTCCTCTTTGAATTACGCTATAAATAGATACACCAACATTACGCCAAACATGTATGGAAAGAGAGAAATGTTCTAAGGCAATAAAAGATAAACTGTACTTGGATCCCCCTAACAGGATTGCCACATAACTACACACGGTTTGCATATACTAAATATCAAGACTGGGGTGTTCATAGCATAGTTCAATAACTAAGCTTTCTTTATATTTAAGTAGATCAGGCACCAAATACATAGTACATCAATTTATTCATTAAATACTTTTTTAATTCCTAAAACCAACTCGGTGATTTTTTTGTTCATTTAATTATTAAACAAAAAATAGAAAATTCGTTTTCATAAAAATATAATTATTTCATTGCTATTTTACTGTATATAAGATTTTTTATGGATACCAACATTTTCAAATTTCTCACCAAGAAAATTTAACATGGCTCCGAAGGTGAAATAACCATTAAACACTGCCAAATGTCATCAGTTAGCAAACTGTTCGATGCAGAAATCAGTCTTTATTTCTGGAAATAGTATCTTGTAATAAACTACCAAGTATTCTAAGCATTTAATAAACAAATTGCAAGATTTCTTTTGTTGCATAACAAGAGGTTTACAAAATGAGTTGGAAGAACACAGGAATGCGAGAAAAATGGTTTCACATTATGTAAGATGCGGAAACTTTGATAAATATCCCATTGTAAATCATAATTAAGGGCATTTTAAACAAATTTCTGCTTGTAAAAAAGCCAGCAGAAAGCAAAAACAATTTGTATTTTAAGATTGAACACATATAAAATGGCAGTAAAATACATAGTTGTGGCCTTAATTTGGCCACAAAAAAAATAAATGCCAGCAGATATATAGCTGAACACATAAGGGGGAGGGGGTGGTCAAATGAAACATCACTACCCCGCGGTCAATAAAATGGCCGCAGCAATATAGAGTCAACAACAACAAGTTTTGTAGTACTAATGAATACATGAAGTAAAGCGAGTAGCACAACACACAACATATGTAGGAGACGGTGGGAAGACATTGTACAAGTATAAATGGTACTGGGGTTAAAACCCTAGTATTTCTTTGGTTTAGATTCATCAGTCTTAGTTTAAACACATATTTAAAAAGTATTTAATAATAAATAGTTGGAATCAAGACGTTATACCTATGTATACAAAATACACGGTCACTGGGAAGCTCTACATGCTACATACACAAAAGGCCAAGTGTCAGAGGACCTGTTTCTCTTCTCTCAACAACTCATTATCTGTAACGTGTCTGTATTGTAAAGTCTTCAATTACATCAACTCATTTTCAGCACAATTGCATTTTTTTTTTTAATATGATAGAGTGAATTGTATTGGGTTGACATATTTAAATACAGAGCTTGTCTTTTAAAGAGCATTGTAGAGAAAAGACAATCAAGATCTCAAGTATGTTTGACACTGACGGATGTTTATATATGGGCCATAGTTACATACAGTCATACATAATATATATATATATATATAATTAAAAAATATGCCATATTAGTAATAGCACTTATACCATAGTAAGTATATACACAACACCATCTGTTTGCAATTAAATCACAAAACCATTTCTTCATCGTAGCATTCACGCATCCAATTATATCTACAAGAGTACTCTCCCTTCTCAACATTGGTTAGTCTGTTACAGATCAGGATGACCTTGACAATTGTCATCAGGAACACCAAAGTTAGTCCTCCTTATAGTGACTATTATACAGGTAAAAGAAAACGCAGTATTCCCCGACAGTTCATGCAGTAAAATATGAATAAACCCTTACTTTGAAACTTGACATAAAAACTGTCACTAAGTAGGGTCATCATTTGAATAATGTTTGCGCTAAAATATGTTAAGTCAATTTATGGACGGGATGTCCTCAGCGACAAGTTAAGTCCCATCGTGGGTTTTTAAGAGATTTGTTTCCACCTTGATTGAAAAGCAGGTATGACTAGAAACAGGACAGTGTTATGCCTGAATGTAAGGAAATAGGTCCTCGTTTGTCTGTCGTGTTCAATCTACGATTCCAATGACCTTTCTTTTAGCTAATCGTAATTGAGTATAAAAATCCTCATTTTAAATGAGATTCTTAAAATAAAACAAAACATAAATATCAAGAAGACCAGAGAGAATAAAATAGGTTTGTTCTTGATTTAACAGATCAAGGTTAGATCTCACTTTGTTCTGAATCTAATTAACTGATATTTCTTAGTTGTATCTGATCATATTCTTAAAATTTTCATACTTATA
Source organism: Mizuhopecten yessoensis (assembly GCF_002113885.1). Classification (NCBI taxonomy): domain Eukaryota; kingdom Metazoa; phylum Mollusca; class Bivalvia; order Pectinida; family Pectinidae; genus Mizuhopecten; species Mizuhopecten yessoensis. The sequence goes on from NW_018408528.1 coordinate 152,018, forward strand.
TTGTCCTATAAATAAATTCAATTATTCCAAGACCACTAAATATATATATATATATAAAAAAAAAAGTCTAAAAGATAACTGGAAAGGTTGTAAGATCTGGACCAAATTGTATGTCTACACAGTCAGATATGAACAAGGAGAGGGGAGACCCTACGAAAGTCCTACAAACAATGATACAAACTCGCCGAGTCTAAATCGGACACTACCGCCTTTTGAAGGCAAAGATTTGATTAAAGAGTATTTCTATACAGGGACGGGAGAGAGTTGCTGCATGTTGTCGAGTTTTAATAGCTTAGTGAAAGTAAGCTAAGGGGACGATTAGGGAATAAACAGCACTTAGAAAACATACTTTCTCTTATAAAAAGGTGTACAGCAATATCTATTCACATAATGCTGGTCATTTAGTTAAATTCAAAACAGATTTGGTTTGTTTGTATTGTTCACATTTTTTTATCTTTATCATGAAAAGACACAATATTGACCAAATCTTCAACATCCACTGTGCATACGATATTACATATATGGCTGCCAATAGTAACTTCTGCACTTAGAGGTGCAGACAACTTTTTAAAATATTCCATAAGAAAAGAAATAGTAAGAACAGGAAAAAACCAATATTTCACTATAAATAATAGCACTTTGTACATGTATAATGTATGCAATTACATGGGTTATCTCCCCTAGGTCCGTTGTCCAGGCTATGGTTGACTAGAGCACGGCACCACACACCATCATCATGACAGGTGGGGACATTGCCATGGTTACAAGGAGACAGGTACTGTCTTAGTTGCCTTAGTGAAATGAATACTACAACTAGAGATGAAATGATGGATGGTAATATAGCAGAAATGAAGATGTTTTCACTTAACTTTATCTGGATATTTTAAGCATACATGTTGAATTGGTAAGATATCTTTTTATAAATGAATATGGGAAGTTCTTGTCCAAATTAATCTACTGAATAAAATGTTCAAATAAGAAATATATTTGTTGGTAAGTAAAGTGCAACAAACATTCATATAAATGTTCAACATGTGACATTAAAACCACCTAGTAACAAATTTATTGTAAGCATCTTGTATCTTAATCCATTGGAGGTTGAAAACATCTTGATTTTAATGTAAGTTAGCGAGATGACATAAAATAAAAGGAACAGATAAACATATGTTCAGTCACAGACATTCTGTTCCCACTGATGTCAAGGAAACACTACATAGGGGCAAGTAACTCTTATCTTGTACACTAAATGGGAATATCTTAACATTTCATAATATCCAATATTTCCTATAAGATTTATATTTTTCATATAAAGCATTTTACTCAAAGAAAGCACATTCCCTTTGAAGTATTTATAAATACTTATTAGGCAGGAAGTTTTAATGAATGTTAAGATTTCTGTATTTTCCAATAATAATAGCACATTTTTTTTTCAAATAGCTTTTCCTTAAACATTTCCGTCTTATAACTGAAACTGCATATAAAGTCTTTAACTAAGTTTTACGCTTAAAAGTCTGAAGTAGAACTTTCTTGTGATAAAACCCCCAACAGATACCAGAAATATGTCCCAACTTCTACCTTTTGAACACATATGGTTATAGATTAACAAAAAAAGAATGTCACAAATTATGTACACAGAACACAACCGGAGTAAACTGAATCAAAAAAAACATTTGTTAAAAAATTAAAAGTAACAAAATAGACATCAACAAGGATAAAAATGGTCACCTTCCACAACAAAACAACGGCAGTCAAAGACAAAGTGTTCTTAATTATGGGACTAGAGAACACCTTTCATGAACACCTTAGGAACACATTTATCGGAACACTGGGGAAATTTAAGGAACACATCTTTATGTCAGTTTTAGGTACGATGATTACAATCTATATATGATAGGAAGCGAAACATGGCTGAAGAATTGAAAATCTTCATGGGAAAATATTCGAAAAGGAACAGACCTCAAACCAAGGCCAAGGATGCAATTGGATTAAAAGGAAAAAAAGAGATCTTGATAAAAGATCTTTCAGAGTTTGAGTAAAAGAAAGGGAGATAAATGTTGATGATGAAACTCTCAAGCATCATAAAGTGAATTAATACTGTTTTGATAGACAAGGTCAGCAGCTTACATACTTGAGTGTGCGAGGCACTCAACCGCCTCAAACACTTGTGGAACATGTGTGCGAGGCACGCAACCGCCTCAAACACTGGTGGAACACACAAAACAGTGTACATCATCATCAACAATCATAAATGCATATCATTTCTGGCAGGCTTTTTTCTTTCATTTCAGTAAAATATTTATACATATGTAAATGTATCCTTAACTACATGTTTCCCTGGTAACAGAAATCACACACAGAAAAATATTAAAAAATTATTATTTCACTGATCCATGACAAATTTCAAGCAGAAAACGGAATATTTAAAAGTCAATGCACAGGTGGTTAACTACAATGTTATTTCACATATAAAATAACAATTGTCTATTAAGGTCGCCTTTCTTCTTAACATCACTGAATATTGGATTTCTGTGTCAGTGAAAACAGTTATTATATGGTGCTGCATGCTGCCTCTTACTGAATAACTGTAAGACTTACAAATAAGGTGACAAGGTCATCTAACAAATCCAAAGTCATTCCATCACCAGGGAAACCAAAAGGACACATAGCCCTTTACTCACGAAAATAGTGGTACTAAATTCTAAAAAGGTCAAATGACCTTCACAAATATGTAATATTATCTTAAAGAAAAACTGTTAAAACTGATACAGATGGTAACATCTTGTTAATACATCACTGGCTTGTATATCTTCAAAATAGTTGAAATCAGAATTTAAGAAGAAAAAACTCTTTGCTGAAAAATGTGAAAGGATAAATTCCTTATAGACATGGGATCTCATGTTAATTTGCGGTCTTCTTTTGCATAAAAACAGAAACTTACATATGTATAGCACCGTAAACAGGGAAAGGAATGTGTTTATGTTGTTAAGAAAAAACAAGGGGAAACAACTGTTTGTATAAAGCACCTAGATAATGGTCAGGATCCGCTTGCTGCCTATTCTTATGTTTGAAGATCAATGTTAAATAACCAAAAACATGTCACAAAATATACAGGTAACACAACGTCCAACACAGTAAAATATCTCCACACCCTTGAAATGGAATGATGATAATATTGTATATCATAAGTAATAATAATAAGGCAAACATCTTATATCCGTAAAATTCTTACATGAATTGGAGCAGAGAGTGCAAGACTGATCTTCACAACTGTAATCAAATAAATCCTATCTGTTATTGCAAAACCTGTGCCCTTGTTTAGCTGTTTCATAGTGACTCGGGAGGTGGGGTCAAGTTACTTTGGGAAACATTTGTGAATATAACATTATCATGATGAATAACTTTAATAAAAGGATATATATTTGCATACAATTATATTCCGAATAAATCCTTGGGATTTGTTTGATTCAACAAATTCAGTTTTGAACTCAAAAATAGGGTAAAAGTGAAATATCCTGCAAACTGTTAATGTGTTCATGCAGACAGAGGCACTTGCTGCAATTAATACATATAATTATTGACAATCACACTCAATCTGGTGATTGCAAGAAAAGTAACTATTGATTGATGATAATGATGTCTGTCAAGCATTAATGAACATTGCATGCTCATTATAGATGCTTGGAAAAAAGTATGGACTAATTTAAATCATTAAATTTGAATATGAGCATTTTATGCATAAAAGAAATGGATAATTAAGTAATAGAGGTTTATAAGCTGTCAAACAACACCTTTATATCTGGAAAGTAGATAAACAATCACCTGTATGGAGAACCAAACACCTGTATGGAGAACCAAACACCTGTATGGAGTACCAAACACCTGTATGGAGAACCAAACACCTGTATGGAGTACCAAACACCTGTATGGAGAACCAAACACCTGTACAGAGTAACAATCACAGGTAGAGAGTAACAATTACCTGTACAGTGTAACTATCACCTGTACAGTGTAACTATCACCTGTACAGTGTAACTTCCACATGTACAGTGTAACTTCCACATGTACAGTGAAACTTCCACATGTACAGTGTAACTATTACTTTCACAGGGAAGTCAACAGTACACATAAATTTGTCATCTGTATACCAGAAAAGGTAGATAAGACAGCATCATTATATTTGAAGAGACCAAATTTTGCAATAACAGATTTTTAATTATTTGATATTAAATTGTTTTGAAAATAAAATCTAGAAAATGGATACAGCAGTATAATTACTGATATCTATCAGCAGTGATAAGACATGGAACACTGTGAAACAGATGATGACAAAGATACCACTCTACAAAAAACAGGTAATGCAGTTCTGCATGGAATGTATCATTTAAACATCAGCAACACGTTATAACATTTGATTATTTCAAACTTCTTCAATACTTTTTTTTGTTTTTTCTTTTCTTCTCCTCTCTTTCCCTATCTCTCTCTCTCGCTCTTCTCTTTGTCTAACAAATACAAAAAATAACATATTTTTTGCATTTTTTTAACTGTTTTGTTGTAAAATCTACATATATTTTGACAAGAGCTCAATGAATTTGTGTTAGTTTACAAAATATACATAGATGACACTTAGTAACCAATACATAGACACAACACTGGAGATCTACACATGTGCCCGCGGAGGGGCCTAACACCTAACAAAGACTCACAAACATACCATTTATAAACAACATTAGCACTAGCAATCTTTTGGAAGCAAACAGATTTTGCACTTTGCAAAAACATTCTTAAATAACAACAATCATGACATGTAAACTCAAGGTTTGCCATTTTATTCTACAGTTTGGCATGTGAGACAAATTGTATTTTGATATGGTACAAAAAAAATTAACAGATTAAAATATTTGTTAATTCTATTCTTTAACAAAAAATGCTTGCACCATTGTCTAAAAACTGAGATCAAAAATGATATACATAAGATTCGATAAAATGGATTTGATCAAAGCAACACTTAAGTGTTGACTGTTTAGTGATAAGTTGATGTAAAACTCACTGGGAAGTAAATCATACAGCAATTTATCACCACAAACAAATGGAAGATAAGACATCGGGGAAGTCTTGGTGGGATGCTACTCAACAAAATGGAAGAGTTATCTTTCTTGAATTATTCAAAACAACAAATGTAACAATTTTCTATTAACACAAGTAAAGATTATTCACTATGGATATCTTCCTTACTCTTTTAACAAAAACTGTGTAAAAATTCTTCTAAAATTGGCCTTTGGCAATCTGTTCAAGGTATTGGTCTCAGTACACAACCAGAGCGAGCCCATGTCAAGTATGTCTTTTTGGCATTCTTAGGTGGGTGGGTTTTAATTACCAAGAAAGGACAAACAAGCAACACATTCAATGTAATCTTTCTAGTCGTATCATGTTTTAGAGGTTTTGGAAAAAAAGGTTTGAAATATTCTTACTCTAATGAACATTTTGATTCAATCAGCTCTTTGTTCAAGAAACAACTGTATGACACAATTTTGGTAGGTTGGTATATTTGTTATGAATTGTAGATAAACCATGCATTAAACTTGACACGGCCTCGTAGCTTTGCATCAGAGAAAACAAGTGTACTAAAGCTTTCTAAAAGCCTTTAAAAAGGCAAGAAATTCCAAGTGCAAAATCTGTTTTGTTCACAATCGACCAATAGCCATGGCCTAAATGTTCAGACTTGCTGAAAGGTATTATTACTCAAAACATGGTCAGAAAGTTCATCATCATAGAGATTCAACTGAAAAAAGTGTTTGCAGCGCACAGCCGCCAACGAACACAGTGTAATACACATAGGAAGGACCTCATACACACCGCCAAGAACCACAGTATAATATACACAGGGTGGGCCTTCTACACATTTAAAGACATGCATAAACTACACTTATCACAACCAGGTTATGTGATGGAATTTTTCTCAAAATCAAAAAATCCATGCCTTGTACAGAAGATAACAATTGGCTGCTAACCTCTGTGACATCAGAAACACTGCCATCAGAGAAAGTCCCGGCTCTCAAACATTACACACTATCCACAGTGTTTCCTCCATGGTAGTGCTACGACACAAGTGTTTTATACCATGGTCTGCATCAAACTAGTCCAAGCATTGGTCCCTAGCAATTGTCATCATTATATGCCAACAAAAATAGAATCAACATCTGTGGTACCACGCACCAGCGATATATCGTATAATATATAAATGTTAATTTCACACAAAAAATGTGAAAAGTAGAATTATAATGAATAGGAATGGTAGAGCGGTCTTTGACCAGATGCGAGTTAACAACAAACACAGAATGTCACTGCCGCAGTTCCTGCAGGCTGTTATGAGAAATGCTGGTGTCAGGTGGTTTGACAAAACATGATACTAGTAAAAAGTTGATTTGTGAACTATTCAAAGTCTTTGGAAAAAGGCATATATTTGTTTTTGAACACTTTGTGCTCTTTGGGACAACATTGGCATTGTTTCATTGACCTGTTGTGAAATGAGCTTTTAAAAAAAGACAAATGATGAAACAAAAATAGCCATTTAAGGATTATGAAATCTAAATAACAAATTATGACACACTAAGAAAGTGCAATTTTGGCGATAATGTTTGTGACGTAAGAATAAAATGCATATAAGATTTAAAGAAAGGCTAGAAAATGCGTGTGTTGATTTTAATTCCCATAGAGAAAGTGTCAGTAAAACAACGCCAGAGTTGACCCATTGCATTCTTGTTTTCTTGATTTGTAATGAAGAGATGATAAGCTTTCAGGTATGTTGATATGTTTGACATATTAAGATGATTCTGCTAATCATCATTATCATCATCATCATTATCATCATCAATAGATAATCACCTATCATATTAAATGGTGGAGTAACAGTTTCGGCTTCAGAACACCCTTGCTCATGATCTATATGACCCCTTGTGTGACCTTGACATTTTTGTGACTTTGAGTAATCATCATATGATTGTTTTATGTTATTGTCTGTCCACAGGGTGGCCACATGTAAACAGGTGTATGGAGAAGTCCGATGGCACATCCACACAGAGACAGACTGATAGAACATCCTCCCAAAATGGGTGACAAGATCTTGAAAATAATGGTCCAATGACTACTAAATATTTGTGACCTTGACCTCACTCACTCATTTCCTCATCCTGCATATTGCTTTCAATGACATCATGGAGGAGTTCATCAACAGAATCACCATCTGCGCTGATTCCCTTCTCCTCGAAATTCAGATTTGGGACCAGAATACTGAGCATACGGACCACATTGAGTCTTAGTGTACGGAGTTTTGACTCGTGCACACAGTTTGCACATTCTCCTGTGCCCTTCTCTGTGCACTTATGATCCTTTTCCGGGCGTTCCCCGAGTCCCGACATCTCTAGAGCTTTGAGAGCCTCAAGATGACCGTTGTCACGGAGAGTGTGACTTGGCATGGCTTTCTTGCTGAGATCAATAGCACCATGGTTGTTCATCCCACTCTCCTCCATCTGGTTGTTGCGAATCTCCTGCAGTGGCATCTGAGACTTGGTGGCAGCATTTGTGACCAATGGCAGTGGTTGTTCTTCCACTACGGGGGCGGGCTGCTGATGCACCTTATACTGGGGTGGGAAGTTGTTCTGAACAAAGTTGGGAGATGGAAACCCATTGGCATAGTAGTTGGGACTAGCTTTCTGCTGCATATTGTGGTGATGGGATTGTTGGTTGCGCTCCCCTCCTATGTGGGTGGGACGATTCTCCTGTTGGAGGTGGTTTCCCAGTTGCTGCTGTTGCTGGGGAGACATCATCATCTTCTGCATGGGTGAGGCCATTGGCTGGCCTTGACCCTGATGGTTAGGAGAGGTCATGACCTGTGGATGCATTGAGGTCATGACATGTGGGTGTGGTGGCATCGGAATATTGTGTTGTGGCATCAGGAGCGATTGCTGTTGGTTTCCATGGTTATTATGAACATTGTGGGGCATCATAGATTGCTGTGGGGAAATCTTGTACATGTCAGGTATGACCTGAGTCAGGTAGCCCATGCCTCTCGGGGAACGATTGCGCTTCTCCTTGATGTAGTAGGACATGATACCATCATGTTTGTTGATGATGTGGCTCTTTAGACTGTGGCTTTGGCTGTACTGGACTCCACAGGCACCGCAGATATATGGCCGCTCACCTGTAACACACAACACACAATTACATAAGTGACACATACACTCCCCTGTAACACATATACTATAGTGACACATACACTCCCCTGTAACACATATACTATAGTAACACATACACTCCCCTGTAACACATATAATATGGTGACACATACACTCCCCTGTAACACATATAATGTGGTGACACATACACTCCCCTGTAACACATATACTATAGTGACACATACACTCCCCTGTAACACATATA
>NW_018408528.1:166363-239197 GCF_002113885.1 Mizuhopecten yessoensis
CTGTAACACATATAATGTGGTGACACATACACTCCCCTGTAACACATATAGTATGGTGACACGTACACTCCCCTGAAACACATATAATATGGTGACACATACACTCCCCTGTAACACATATAATGTGGTGACACATACACTCCCCTGTAACACATATAATATGGTGACACATACACTCCCCTGTAACACATATAATTTCGTGACACATACACTCCTCTGTAACACATATAATGTGGTGACACATACACTCCCCTGTTACACATAATGAGCTAATTCCATGTAACATACATTAAACTAACACATACACGCAGAAAATCTTACTACTTTACAATAAACACATCTGAAGCTCAAATGTTCCTGAATAATATTTCATTTTTTCTTAAATTAACAAAATTCGACCATGTTTGTACTCAACACATTTACTGCAATACGAAACAGAAACATCTACCGCAGTACAACACTTTAACTATATACTGTCACTTTTCTTGTTCCTTAGAAAACAATACATAGTTTAATACACAGAATATGTTATGCATCTAATATCCCTACTATGATATATTAAATATCTAAATTTTTCTTAAAGCATTTGACACAGCCATCATTTTAGTTTTAAAAGCACTATGAAACATTTTGAAATGTTCCTATTCAATTTCAAGATACAAATATTTCAAAAGTACAAGGTTCTAATGAAGTCCCATTCATCCCCTTAGATCAAGGAACTGTGCATGGGAAATAATACAACATTACAAAAAAAAAGGGTCGACACTTCTGTGTGTTCGCACAATCAAGTGTACTATTTTGAGACACAGATGGGAAATAACAGTTCACAGAAAAAGGAAGTGGAAGTCAAATACCTGACCTAGTCCCCCAGTGTAAATTTTAAGAGTACTCAGTTTTTCACAAAGCACTACCGCCGTAAGTGCAAATTACTATCAGGAGATACACCGGTTTGAAGAAGCCAACCTAAGATTGACATGTTCTAATGATAACCTGCAAGTGATGCACACCGAGTTTGCAGTGACTGCAGCGGTGGTGTAAAAACAATTGCACATGGCTGCAATCCGCTGTAGCTCCATCGTCACAACCTACAAACAATAGTTTCCCGGCACACCAGCGGAGGAGCACCAAGAGCATTAGGGTTACCAGGGGTGATGGATTCTTGGCTTTTAGTTAGAGTCTCTCTCCTAGTTGTAGAATCAATCTCAGTGACATCAAACACTGCAAGCAGTTTAATTACTTTACTTATTGAGGGTGTCTTAGCATGTCTAACAAGAGAAAAGGCCATATTTCAAGATCCTCGTTTCAATCATAAGACATGGTAGTATGGCTGACTGTCATCCACCCCTAAAACCCCCCTCACTAAACACAACTTTTATCAAACACAGAGAAATGCACCACTGTAATTAAAATGTTTTAGAGTAGCTGCAGAGTTTGAGAAAACCCTGCTTGGCAATCTTCCAAACTTGAGAGCAATTAAAGTCTGTCACATTTCCTTCGATTGAATTTCAGACCAGTGTAATTACTGAATAATAAGCCAGGAGATCCAACATGCAAGAGTTATCTTTCCTTAAACTCGTACCAACACTGATCATACACAAATCAATACCTTACTAACATTAGAGGGTATTCGGAACAGAATGAAAACAATACTGGTTTCACTTGGATAGTTTTTGCTTCCATTAAATTCCTGCAATCTTATGTAATCAGAATCATGTGATCAAAATCCTTCTCTAGGATTCTACAAGTTTCATAAAACAGGGAAACTCAAGTTTTTCTGTTGCAATCAATCCATAGGCAATTTTAAGATTTCCTAATCTATTTTCTTGAATGCGACATATAATGATTTAAATGAATTTCTAATTTGATCAAACATTAGTATGATATTTAATCAATTTTTCAGCTGTATAGCCAACAAATCTAAATCAAGCTATAATAATTTTCTAATCATTATTTGAATTTTAGATTCTATTTAAACTTGTATGGCTGATTTTTGAGAAAACAGCAAAATCCAATATTTTAACACCAGCAGACAATCAATGTGAATATTTAGATTGGTCACTGGAACAATGCTATAATAGATGGTGCTTAATTATCAACTAAAAAGCCAGCAGCAGGAAGCATGAAATTCATATCCATTTCTAAAGAACCACTATTAATTTCAAACCACACAGCTTTTAATGAACAAAACAAGAACCAGAAGAAACCTCAACGCCTTGGCCAACAAACCCAATGAGAGATTTTCTCGAGATTAACAAATCCATTTATCATTATTTTTATGAAGAATTAATACAATTCAGAACCTTTTCAAATTTCTGTTTAACACCTGTTTAAGAGATAATTAGTTGACTAGAACGTTGACATGGACAAACTGATCTAAGATTGTCAAGGCATCTAGTATCACACCTTTTATCACAATCTTTGGTCTTAAATCATTAAAACAGGTGCCTGTAGCAATTAATCTAATCCCTAGGCAAGTATTTAGACAAGAAGCCTTCGAGATCTGGGGATCAGCTCTGTGAGTCAAAGACTATAACAGCCTTGATAACCTAATTCAGTGACGACATCAGAATTTTACTGAAAATTGCAAGATTGAAGAAAATCTTTTACAAAATAACAACTGCTTTGCCAGCAGAAACCGCTGGAAAGTTCTAAATAAACAATAAAGAGAGAAACAAATTCACTCGAATTATTTAGCGTATATTATATTATATAAACTGTTGTGAATTGTATATATTATTAATTGGATATACCTTTCTTTTTAGTCAGAGAGGTCTAGAGTTTCAAAGCCCAGTGCTGGTAGGCAGGGTTCGACTCCTTGCATTGAGGCAACTTGGGTCATTCCAAAACATAGTTGAGCTAACGTTTAATGATCTAGTTGTTATTATCACCCTTCTACATTAGGCCAAATATCACATCTGTGAAAAACTCAGTGTTATACCTGGGTCACCTCTGACAGCTCTGTACTATTACCATGTCCTTTACTGTAAAATCTGTTCTTTGAATTTCTATTATAGAATACTATAATGTAATTATCATCCTTAGTGGTCAAGTCAGAGAACTGTTCAAACATGCCACCTTAAGTCACATCTATATGACTCAAGGTGACCTTGGTTGACCTTACACTGACCAGTGAGGACTTACCTGTATGGATGCGAAGATGGACGTACAGGTTACTCTGATGCTTGGTGGTATAGGGACAATGTGTACATTTGAAATACATGTCAGTGCCATCTGAAGATTTTCTTCTCGTAGTGGTCTTCCCATGGTGGGTGTTCTCAATATGGTTTTCTAAGTTCTTTTGGCGTCTGAATGTTCTTTCACAGAATTGACATTTGAGATAATCTTTTTCCACCTCTTGTGAGGAAGGGAATTTGCCATCAAACATGGGAAGAAAGTTTGGGTTTAGATGATGTTCTAGAGGACTTGGAGGAAAGGGGAACAGAGGAAGACTATTGAATGCTCCGTGGAACCAGTTGCCATTCTGTTTGGGAGTGGTGAAGTCTTGTGATTTGTTCCCGCCTGTAATCTCTGCTACTTTGTCCATGATAGCGTTGATCTGTTGTCGTTCCGCAGACATGTCTTTATTTTCACAACCATCTTTGTTGTCCTTGCCATTCTCCATTTGTCGCATGTGGTCTGGTTGGATGTTCTCTGTATCTAAGGAAATGCTGCCATTTTTATAGGACATTCCATCCAGACCGTTCGCCATGGTCCCATTGCTCGTGGAACCACTGTTAATACTAGGTTGCCTGTCATTGTCGCTGGCTTTCAAGCCAGATATCTGCATAGGAGCGCCATCAACTTCGTCCTGCCCACATCTTATACCACACATACTCTCACCAAGTTTTGGGTCGCCATTGTGCATATCCATGGAAATGGATCCATTCAGGGTGTCTTCTCCATCATCTTCCTCCTCCTCTTCACTGTCACTATAGTAACCATTTTCTGATCCCTTCATGCGTCTCACAATGTCTTCGATAGTTTGTTTACGCCGGGACCGATGTTTCTCAGGAGTTTGACAAGGTGACTGATCTGACCCGCTATTTTGATCCATGCTATCAAAATCCATTTGTTTTGGACCACAGTCGAACCTTCCATGGTCCAAGTCAAGCTGTTTTGGAGACAGCTGTGGGGGGCTGTTTTTTGGCGTGTTCATGCCCTTAAATGATAATACTTCATTTTGAGGGATATCAGAGTGGTCAATGGAGGGTGGATTATCAGGACTTGGTGTCATCATGCCCTCTGGTGGCAAGAGGCGGTAGTCATGAGAAGAAGTGCGCAGTGATAGATTACGATTGTGCTCATAGTCAATGGAGCCTCCTTTTGGGGAGAACTGATCATGTTGCTGCTGCTGCTGACGTTTGTTACATTCACTCAAATTTGACCTTGGGGAGATGTCCTGGGTGCAGGTTTTATAGGAGTCGTGTGACCTTGGTGAAACATCCGTCATCAATGGCTTGTTATAGTCATGTGACGCAGAACGGGGTGATATGTCTTGCTGCAGGAGTTTGTAGTCATGTGACGCAGAACGGGGTGATATGTCTTGCTGCAGGAGTTTGTAGTCATGTGATGCAGTACGTGGCGACACTTCCTGGGGAAGAAGCTTGTAGTCATGTGGCGATGACTGCACAGAAGGGTCTGCTGTAACCACACAGGGGTTTTGAGACTGAAGGTCCACCACCATGTTGGAGGTGGAGATTCGCGGACTAGATTGCGGTGGACGAGAGGGGCTGGGCTCGGATCTCACAGGCACACAAGGTATCGAAAACGTCTCTGGAGGGCTTCGTATATAGGAAAACTTCTCCAGGTCACTCTGGTTTCTGATGCACGAAAATGTCTCTAAATCACCTTTCACAGGACTTCTAATGTAGGAGAATGGCTCAATTTCCATTATAATGAGACATAGTCAACAAGTTGTGGTCCTCTGCGTTCATTCATTTCTGTAAAGATACAACGAGAAATGCACATGAGTTACTTTGTTCAGACATGATACACAAACAATAACATTCTAGAAACCTCTAGACACATAATGTATTGCCATACTTGCAAATAAAACTATGCATATTTCTTTAAATAACATGAGAGTTCTTCAATATAAAATTACAATGATTCGAAACGAAAGATTCTAGGAAATTAAATGTGTAGGAAGATAAGTCAGGATATTACCAATAACAAATTAAATCATATACATGTCCTGCATGTACATCAGAATCAATATTAAGAAAATTACAAATATAAACCATAATAGCATTATACTTCAAAAATATTACAATTTAAAACTTTCCCGTCATCAAAAGTCACATAATTATATCACAAGATTGAAAACTAATTGATTCCAGAGAAACCAGAGGGGTACTTGTATGAAAATCAAATACAAGTAAATGACTCCATAAAACAATCAACTTCAGTGTCAGTTTAGTCACTTTCAATTTTGTTAAAATATTCATGAGGACGGTTCGCTAATGAAGCCATGAGAACGAGTAATACAACAACATTTATGGCCTGAAAATCCATGAATTAACTGCATAGAAACAAAAGAATGGTATCATTTCAAGGCAGCTGATTAAAAATCCAAACTTATTAAGGTCACAAAGAATGTTACTTTTTCAAGGGCTTTCAAAACATTGGCAGTATATGAACACAGGATAATATGTAATAACTTTCTGAAACGAACAAAGCATTAAATTACAACTTCAAAACCATCACTTCATTAACTTGAGGAAAAACAAGTTTTGAAGGTGACTTGACTTACTGAGAATCAAAACGATTCAATCAAAGGAATTATTAATCCAACGTCCTGAAAATAAGGTTACTGGTACTGAATCGAACAGTGTTCTTACACCTACACTAAACGTCTGGCTGATACCACTGCTAAAGATACATTGGTGTACTATATGATCTTATAAAACTATAATGCACTACCAGGCACCTCAGGATCTTCTTATAAAACATGACCAAATATAGAAATGATTCTGTGACTAGTTTCCAAGTCATACCAGTGATTCATGTTGTAAAAAAGTGATTCACACGTACCCAGTCTACAAAGACTGTATACAATTGGATATGGTCATCCTCGTACCATTCTCAATGTGTCATTTATACACGCATCTTGTTTGCAGATAATTATACATGTCATCATACACCAAAATCATTCAACAGTACAAATACATGCAGAAACTATGGTGACTGAACGCGTCATATACCAAAATCATTCCAAGCCATTTATTTAAAATGTGGAGACAATAGCAAAATAAATATTATCCCCACACATACTCTGTAATAATTCAATAAATATATATAACACGATGTGAACATTTTTTAATTTTATACCAATGCATGTTTTTGTATTTGGCTGCTTAGTTTGTTTACCTAGTATCAATAGTGCCATCAGCCCTCATCGCAGGCAACATTCATCTAACAGATCTATATTTAATGCGTGTGACTTAGTCAGGTTTCCTCCGAGGCCGCTCTATTAACCCCAAGGGATACCGACTAGCCAGGATTTGTTACCAACGAACGCACAGAATCTTCATCTAGTCCCAACCCTGCCACAATACATACGTGTGAGTGACTTCAGTTAAAAACAACCTCATGTTCTATTACACTGTAAAGCCATATACACAGTCCTTTCATGAAAGAAAATGAAGTGGATGATTCATGTAAACCTAACACTGAGATCAATAGAGAAGTTATATTTCAACATAAGCAGTCGTTCAATACTCAATATGATTTTTCCATGATATTGATGGAAACAATTAAATTCATCCAAGTGCAAAGGAATTAAATCAAGTCCGATGCTTTCTAGGACATGTTAAATAATAAGTACATTAATTGTCAACACGGAATCTATTTTTCCCCCCCCCATAGAATTGTCAACCTCATTTTCCCTTGTCTACTAGGAAAGCAATGATTTAAATATAGCGATAATGTATCTGACTACGAGTTGACAATGGATTTATAAAGTATTGTTCCTTTACCTGTGAGCGACACTGTGTGTATATCCTCCTCCATGTCTAAAACCCCTGTTTTTTTATGACTAGATTTGTGTCATTGTTTGGTTTCCTAGTAACATAAAGTGGAACAAGGTGCAAAAGTATATTACCTTGAGCTGCATTGTGTGTATAGTGAGGAAACGCCATATGTTGGCCTGGCCCACCTCAACCAATACAAACATCACTGTTCTCCCCATCTACCTATACATAGCCTGGCCTTATCCAGCCCACCGATATGACATCACGCTTGTCTCTTTGTTTGAATTTATTGGTAAGTATGTAAACATGGACATCTGTCATATTCTCTAGACATTTTCTCGAGTATATTTAATCTGCAGATTATAGGTTATATGTAGGGACGCTGACGTTAAATGTGTACTCAAAGCCGCACCTATCTTAGAATTTGGTTGTCTCGGATACAAAGCCAGCCAAAAGATTATATTTAGCGTCAAGTATCATGTATTTGAATCTTTCCTCAAACATTTGAATTTAAACATGCCAAGGCCTAAGAAAACAAAGCCATTGTGCTTACAGCCGAAGGGAGGGGTCGACAGAGCAGCCCACTGTGTACAATGGTATATAGGGAGTCTGGCCCTATATGCTACACAATGGCCTGTCCAACACTGCCAGACACAAAGGAATCTCGGCCAGCAGCCTGGGCCCATGTCTCCAAGACTAAAACTTCTCCAGATTGTTCAATAAATTATGATCCCTTTTTCACATCAGCTGCTTCCCTTTTTCACTATCCCAATACTACATAATGTACCTCTATGTCATCACATTAATATTACCTCCGATTTTGTATTAATATAACCTTCCTGTTTTCCTGTCAAACCCCCAATTGTGCCATTATTATAACCTCCCCATCATGCCATTATTATAACCTCGCCGTCATGTCATTATCATAACCCCCTGTCATGTCATTATCATAACCCCCTGTCATGTCATTACTATAACCTCCATGTCATGTCATTATCATAACCCCCCTGTCATGCCATTACTATAACCTCCCCAGCATGTCTTTACTATAACCTCCCTGTCCTGTCATTACTGTAACCTCCCTAGCATGTCATTACTATAACCCCCCTGTCATGCCATTACTGTAACCCCCCTGTCATGTCATTATCATAACCCCCCTGTCATGCCATTACTATAACCACCCCAGCATGTCTTTACTATAACCCCCCTGTCATGTCATTACTATAACCCCCTTGTCCTGTCATTACTATGACCCCCTTGTCCTGTCATTACTATAACCCCCTTGTCATGTCATTACTATAACACCCCAGTCCTGTCATTACTATAACCCTATTGTCCTGTCATTACTATAACCCCCGTCATGCCATTACTATAACCCCCCTTTTATGTCATATCACAGCTGTAAACAGTTGTAACGAAATACATTTGCAAATATTCCGAAAATATGTCTTTTTCTTAAAGTTTTCCTACAGCAGAATTTTAATCTATTTAAACTTTATTTGGTTTTTGATCAGTTTGTGGTTGTACACATATTCGTTCAATGGCTTTTATTTAAACAGTTACCATAGAAACAGGTATAGGTAAACAGATGGCATATTTGCCATAAAGATAACCAGAATTACTTGTTTCATAGTTGACCGATCAAAGTATACAGCCAACTAGTTTCAACAACATCTATTTAAAAGAATTCCTCACCATTATATATACAACCTATATGGAACATAAAATTTGAAGTGTAATTTTTTGAACATAGGCGTCCTTTTAAATTCAAATCCATTTCTCTATTATCGCCCTAACAAAAGAATTGAAAAGACAACATTTCTTAACGGGCCATAATTTGCATGGCTACTACTAGGCAAATTTTATGTGTCATTAAACGAAGCCCACCTGGCAGAAATAGC
This sequence comes from Mizuhopecten yessoensis, assembly GCF_002113885.1. NCBI lineage: Eukaryota > Metazoa > Mollusca > Bivalvia > Pectinida > Pectinidae > Mizuhopecten > Mizuhopecten yessoensis. The sequence goes on from NW_018408528.1 coordinate 175,236, forward strand.
CTTTGACGATTGGTTTAAAACATTTCCTGTGCACTCTATGTATTGTTTCCATGGTCACCACTTAGACTTTATACATACCCTTTGTTACTAGGGTACATGTAACACTACACGACGACACAGGCCACACTACAATGGAAGCAAAGACCTAAGTACGTGTGTGTGAGCTACTGGGACACCACAACCAACGGTGCCACTGCCAGCCATTTCTATACAGTCAATACTGGGAAACTTCATCACATCTGCCTCCCAATGGCTAATAAATAAAATCTCTCTTTATAAGCTACATTGTCATTTTTTTTAATTAAATCAACACATTTTGAAACTATGATTACAAAAGTTATACATAATTTGAAGTTCCATTCATCCCGGACTAAGTTGAGTCAATCTTACACCAAAGAAGATCAATACTTCAGCCTAACCAAGATACAAATCATGTAAATTTTCCAAAGCCATAAAAAGGGTCAAAATTTCATGTACCAATTGTCAAAGGAGGAAATTTGTGTATAAATTGAAGCTGAAAACTTCGGTGTAATGCTTCCCAACATGGCATATCTCTCTACAGCAATAACCATTCTTTTGTATCTTACGAACGTGACAAAAGTTAAAAAGAAAGCCATTCTTACAAGAGATCTGTATCCCCCTCCAAGCTGTGTTTAACAGTATCATTACCACACTGGATGGCTGTGTGTGGACCCCTGGTACCAACAGTAAAACTTCTCTGACAGTTTGTTGTTAGAGGCTTAGCATAATTACACTGTTGTTAAAACATCTCCACACGACTAAAATTGAACTATCTGCCAGTGTTGCTTTTCAAGAAATCAATCCAAGTTATCTAAAATTTACTAATTTCAAAATTGTTCCCCTCATCTCATATACAAGTGTTATGATGCCACCTGACAATATTTTTTAAAACAAGGAACTCTTCAAAACGAATCCCCATCAGGATAAAACAAGACTGAACAAATGAGTACAAAGGTCCCATTACAGATTAGTTAACAAATAAACAAGTAAAATGTCCAATCAGAACCATGACTGGACAGGTGATTAAGGAAATGCATATACACTGTAACATCGAGCGATGAAGAAAGAATAGTTGCTTTATTCTCTGATTATATCAAAGAAATGAGTGTATCCGCAGATTGTTCTATATACTTAGACCTTACAAAGTCCCACTGGTTCATGTACAAATGTATGGTAATGAACTTGTAGTTGGAAATAAGCAATAATTAATAGACAATGGAGTAATTAAGAAACTAATCGCGGTGGGTTTTTGATAAGAGATTTGTATGTCAGTACAGGGATATATATGTCAGTGTACATTATCTATCCACAGTCATCTAATCCTACCTAAGACGGCATCTTCCGCCAGGCTAATTCACAAACAAAGGCATGGAATCATTAATTAAAGGCAGGATTATTCAAACAAAATCTGAGACTTAAAACCTGGTTGATGTATTGTGGGACCAGCTACCTCTGGGACCAGAACAACTCAATAGCAACACTCTCAACTTCACTTCAAACAAACTTCATTTGACGTTAAAATGAATGGACAAGCGTTCAGTGGATTTAGGGAACAATTTGCAAGCTATGGATTTGTCTTAAGAATTTAAAACAACATCAAACCCAATAATGATAGTTAGTTCGCTCACTACAATCTGGAAATAATGAGTGATAAATGCATTTTGCTTCCAAATCCTTGTTTCCGATCAAAACAAGTAAAAATTGATCAGATTTTTCCAGTAAAACGCAAACTCATTTGATGAATGTTTAATTTAATGATTAAATTACCAATCGTTATAATTATTAAAATATCACCGATAATCCTAGCATTAAGAGAATATATCAAAATGCAACAGGAGATTGCGAGAAATAAACAAACAATAATCCAATCTATTCTTGCTAAACTCTGATTACACCAACTGGCAATTACATCTAATGATTTAATTTGCATCGAAATATCAGTTTCCAATAAATTGTATTTATCTTGTCCATTAATAAAGAAAGTATAGTAATTTCATCTGCAGACAGGTACAGTAGCGGTCATGCCATTGGTTGATCTGCAATGACCTACCATCAATTATTTCTGATCTGTGACTGAGGCTGAGCCTTGTACAAAATACCCAGGACCTGGACCATGCTGGAGTAGTAAGACAAGCCCATACTGTATTGTGTAGGCTGGCACCGACTAATCAATGTTTAATTACTGTCAAGATTAAAAATCAAATTTAAATACCCACTATATAGAACAAGGTAACAATACGCTACATACACCAATTAGGTGTATTGAATGCACCCTGTTACAGAAACCAATCATTTCTTTGTTACACAGCCAGGCAGAAAGGCCCCTCGTTACCCGGTCTTTGAGATGAAGAGAAGCTGAGATAGGGTCGGTATTGTAGCCATGGTTTTCTTACATCAGGAGAAGGCTGGCTGTGGACTTGTCATTATTCATTTACATACATATTAGTGTTTTTCATTGTGAGCAGGTGCCCCAACTCATAAAGTGTAATTGACAAACTCCACGCAAAACTATTGTTTAACACTGAGTGTATTTACACTAAAATAATAGTTATGGGACGTTATCCTTGGGTTAGTAACACACATATCTCTTCATTAACATGTGCCTATGTAAAATGTTTTTTATCTTGCTATCAATCCCGGGCCAATCGAGAGATCAATTTCGTCATCACAATGGGGATATGAATGCAGCAGTAAAATTGATTTATATAAGCGAACACCTGCCGCTTCAGTGCTGGGGTCATTATCATCGTATGAATCTCATTAATTGTTCGATGACTCATTTCTTCTTTACAATAGAAAATCATCTTACTACAACAGTTCACAATAAGCATTTGGAGAGAAAGGACATATACCATAAGCGTGGCTTTGCAATGGGTTTTGTGCTATAAAAACAAAATCAAATTGAACAGTTGGACCGGCACAATGCTACAACAAAGAAACTACACTGGGGAGAAAAAAGACACGGAAAAGTAAACATACTCGCATGGAAACTGCACAAAGGGGGACAATAAATTTTATCTCTTTCGAGAAAGTAACTTCTGCTTGGGGATACTTATGGGGGGGAAATGCACAGAAATTAAGTGCAAGCCGAGGCCCTCATAACACAAATAATTGTTGACACATAGCATTTACATTTCAATCACGTTACTATGGCAATAAACGCTGACAGTAAAATGCATGTTACTGTAAACCAATAAATACTTCACAAATTTAATTTGATCCCCCCGTGCTCAACCCTGTGCATGTTAAGTACATCACAATTTGCACATCTTTTGCAAATAGAAAATGCAAATTGTGATGAAGCAGCTCTATTTTTATGACAGTTTTGCAGGGCCAATTGACAACAATCTGAAGAGACATTCCACTTCTACCTTCTGTTTCAGCTTAATGCATATATGTCATAGTCACAAATATCACAAACACAAATCCAACCCTTAGAATCCAAAACAAATACAAACATCACAATTTTTTTCTTTTCTTTAGAAGACACTAAATTATACAAATCTAGTCACATGTGCAAGCGCGGGATTATCAGCATTTCCTAGTTTGAGAATTATTAATTCTCCGGATATCTGAAGAATTACAATGGCAGAAAGGATGGTGAATTAGTTTAGCAGAAAGTGCTGGATTCCGTTCCTTTGTTCGGAACAATCAGAGGGCCAGTGATTCAAATTTACATCTCATTTACTAGGCAATGCACCAATTCTCAATATCTATTTTTTGTATATATATGTGTGCAGCTCTCCCACAACAGCCCCCGGTGATGGGTTTTTATAAAGGATATTCCGTAAGGTTGATTTGCAAGGCATATCCATCTGGAATTAAATTATTCGGCAACATTTTCTAAATCGACTGAAATCAATGTCATATTTTGAAAAATGACATCTATAAATATATCTGAATAACATACTGCACTAGCGCATAAAAGCCATTACAGATTCGCATATATATCCCTTATATTGTCACACAGACTCACAAAGATCGGAACAGCTGATTGGTCAATGACTGTACAAACCATGGAATACACTGAAGAATTCACAAAAGAAAAACAAAGGCCATTTACTTCATCAATTATTCTACAAAAATATCAGTTTTCGGTTTGAATTTTGTTTTTTCAAACTAAAATCATATTCAGAATTGGTATTCTTGTTCCAGCACTATATTATCTATAGAGAATTATATTTCCCTGTCGTAATAACGTAAGTTAAATTACATTGTAATAAACATACTTTACAAAGATTTTAATACAAAGGCTTTTTAACCGTTTTGAAAAAAAATTATACAGTACAAGAATGATTTCTACATTGAAAAGTTTTGTTGAATTCTCAGATGACAGTTTGATCTGGATAGACATTTTAAGAAAAAGGGAAAAAGTTTCTGGCATAAACATTAGTAAGATAGGGAATGCTGGTCTTATTTAATCATTGCCACCCCTTCAGTAATGTATTGTTGACTGAATTTGACAACTTCCAGATCTGGTTTCTTTTCACATAAATAATAATCAAAATACCACAACAACATGAATACACAATAAAGCAAAAGATATAAGCATGGAACAACTTATCTTTTTTAATTAATCACTATCACAAACTTTCAGGGTATTTCCAAAACCATACAATCTGTTTAAATACAACTATTTACAGTATGAACTACACTTCAGGTTGAGATTGCACCACCAAATATAATTGGCCAGAATACTTTGAGGCAGCATCGATTGGGTAAGATGTTTCTAAATCTGCATTTGATTGGTTTTTGCAGATTTTAAAATCTTGTGACTGATTGGTTGAAAGACAAAACCTGTAGTAAGGAATTATCTAAAAGCAATCCAAATGCAGAGGCTGTGTTCTTGTGCATCAGTTAAAATCCCCAAGATTTAGCGACGTTTCACCTGGGGGGATACACGGTACTAAAATTTTAATGCTGCTCCCAGATGCCTTTTAGATGCCTGTTGTGTATTGCAACACATACATATCACATATCGCTCTACAAACCGTTTAAAATAGATGTAAAATAATAACATCTAAATTTGAATTGATACAGGGAACATCAGCCTTCAGGGAGATTTGAACAATTAATTGCTATTTCAATCTTTATTCCTTCCAGCTCTCCTTATCAAATATACTTCTCTGCTTTTATGACTCCTGGGTTTGAATTCCACATTTTTTGTTCCAGAATGTTTCAGTGGAGAATTTTCCAGCGCGCAAACAAAGGTCAAACTGAATGATGCAAATTTGTGCAATAAAATCTTTATGGTCTTTCTATGAAATCTATCCCTTGCCACCACAGACGCTTATTGAACGTGTTATCTATGTACTCCGGGTTTCTCAAACCTCTCTATGTAATCATATGTATATACATGCAAATTGATAGAAATGCGCATAGTTATATCTATTGAAAACGTGATATTTATCACATAGAAATAAAAATTTCATAAAATTGCCAACTTGGGAATAGTGCGCCGCTAAACTTCTATATCTGATAAGGAGCATGCAGGATTATATTAAATTGAACAGCAACAAGAAATATCCTCTTCTACCGGATAAGTGATATAGTCATATAACTAACAACATAAGATCTATTAGAGTTTTATGAATAAATGGAGAAGTATGTAAGTTCAATAGTATTATATGTCGTATGTTTCCAGCGGGATGATGAGGCAGGCCTAGTACACTATGGTTTAAGTGTTTTGGTCCCCCTGACCTTGCCCCAACTGCGCATTTATCAATACATTCCTTACTCTCTCCTGGTCCCGTTATCATCTCAAAGAGCCATCCCAAATCGGTTATCATCACATTTATCATGTGCAGTCCGGGATTAATGTTCATTGTTGCCTGTCCTTTTTGCATTTTCCTAAAATTTTCTATTCTGTTCCAATCACTTAAATGAAGCTGTAGAGAGTACTTTTAAAATGTCATAAAAGTGCAGAGACAAAAAGATTCAAAATCAGTGATTCAAATTTTGTATAAATTACACTGATAAAACAACAACCTGCTCAGGATTTATTTCCAATAATAAACAACAATAAAATATTACCCCTCCCCAGTCAGCTATTCTTCTCCCATCCCTCCCAAGTCAGCTATTGATTTTCTGACCTCTCCCCAGTCAGCCTTCTTTATCAGACCCCCTTCCCAGTCAGCCATTAGTTTTTAAACCCCTCTCCAGTCAGCCATTGCTTTTCTGACCCCTCCCCAGTCAGCAATACTTTATCAGACCCCCTCCCCTGTCAGACATTGCTTTTCTGACCCCTCCCCAGTCAGCCATTGCTTTTCTGACGTCCCTCCCCGGTCAGACATTATTTTTCTGACCCCTCCCCAGTCAGCCATTGCTTCTCATTACAAACACAGCATAGGATGAGTTAACCCTTTCCTTGTCAATAGACACAACACAGTGTAGAAGAGTGTTATGCTTTGAGGTCATGCAAGAGGAGCCTTGACTTTTGACCTTATTAATCGACATCCAATGACAGTTCATCTTGTTCTGAGGGGGCCGTGTCCTACAATTAGCTCTGATGTCATGGTGCAAAAACGAACATTCTATTTATAGTAATTGATCAAATCAATTTTGTTAATTAATTCTCACAGCAAATCTTTACTTTAAACTCCACCATACAACCTTCTTTTTTGTTCTACAAAACAGGATATGTTGAGATTTTTTTAAATTCATGAAATTAATTGATAGCTGAAGCCGTATTAGATATCTATAATACACAACTTTCTTTACTTTCAATGCTTAAAATGTTGGGAAAATAATGTCTATTAAATCTTTTTTATTTTATTCCCCCCCCCCCCTTTATATTATAGCAAATGTTGATTATACAGGAAACAGCTTCAAACTGTTTTGAATCCAAAATGTAATTCAACCACTTGGTAACTAGAATCATTACAAGCATTCGTTAACACAACCTGGTAAATAAAATCAACCTGTTTGATTTCTTGAATCGCCTAGTCAGTGACAGCAGAAGAAAATTATACAGAGGAGAATTACATCAATCTGTCCAGTGGGATATGTGTAAAAACACACAATCTCAGTGAAAGTAGACAAGGCGGTATCAAAACCATGACATATTCCTAATCAACTACCCAAGTAAGAGGACAAACAAGCTACCCATTTTTTTTAAATAAAATGTTTTTGCAAGAATTGTTTAACCCCATACTGCACATTCTAAACCCAAATCATGTGATCTTAGGTACCAGCATGATTACTGCAAGGTATGACAACCTGACAGTCCAACAACACCCACTCCCAAGGACAGCATCCGGTACCAAGTCCTCGCCTGAGCACGCCACCAACTCTCAATCGCCTAGGTAAAGTCTTTTAAAACGTTTTTAAATCTATGAAATATGATCCCTAGCTGCGTGACATGTAGGAGAGATTTATGCTGAGGAAGACGAGGAGGGAGATACATCCTTAGTAATAGTATGCACAACTGCTACTACGTCCTGGGGACATATCTGTGCAGTGGCGAAGCGCCACACATCGCGGCATGAGCACTTCCACGTTACAACCCTTTACTGACCTGCAGGAGATGCACATACTAATGGTAAGCATCCTCTTATGTACCAATTGGTGCTGTGACTGAGGTAATAATACAACATCTTCTGGTTTATAAATCTTGCCAAAAGTGATTGCACAAAGTGATTGTTATAGTGAATGCAAAATCTCAATACTCTCCAATCTGTTAATAGCTTTGTCCATGAAATCACCCCTAATTACCTGACAAGTGCTGTTGTTTTTATCCGACTTGTACTCACTTTGTAAACAAATTTATAATGTCCTTGATAAATCAATTTATCGGGTAAATAATTCTTTTGTGTAGTTTGATTGTAGCGTTCCGGGGTGTAACTGCATGGGGTTACATGCGGTAAAGCTGGTGAGTGTCACGGATCCAATGAAAGTCTTAGCCCTATCGACAGCCGTCCTCTACATCAGATTTTACATCAACTCTGTAACACATTAAAACACTGAAATGATGCAATACAGGCCTGTTTTATTATCACTTTCTCAATTGTCTTAAAAAAGCGATACTGAAGATATTGGGGAGTATGATAGTACAGCTCTGGGATAGGAGGTTCCAACATTCTTCTCCCAAAATCCCGCCCAGCTGGCAGCTAGTTATGCATAGCTACTATGGTAACCAATTTTAAACCAAGTGTGAAGTGACTGTGGTTATTGATGCCATGGTAACTGCATGTTAGGGGTTTTAGGTAACATTGCTTGTGCATACGTCATCAGCCCACTCCTCGACAATTATGACAGTTGATGATTCCAAGTTTATAATTATATAATGTATGGGGCAGCCAGATCTGTCTTAGAATCAAATGCCATCTTAAATCATGTGTCCATTGTCATGGAAACACGTACATTATTCTGACAGTCATGATTACTGATGTCATTTTGACACCATGGCAACCACTAGAACCTATGTTTATAAATCAGAGTCCACAAGAAGGGCTACTTAAGGCCACCACAACATGTTATAATTCAAAAGGTCTGAAGTGAAGTCCTAATATAACTCCAATATTGAAATATGTTATTTAGTTTATTTCTTTTGCTATCTGTAGTACTGACAGCAAACTTTGAAATACAGCAACAAAATATGTTGGATTACATTTGTTTTAAAGGGGGGTTCACAAAAGAAACCCTGCCTGTTATCTAACAGTGAAGTAGCAGTAATTCTTCAGTTCCAATTCATCAACAAAACTCAATTGTGAATCACAAAAGAAATCGCTATCAAAATTTTAAATTCAAATTGACAGAGGCAATTCAAAAGGTAACTGACCCACAATACAAAACACAAATTGCGTGGGTCATTACAAGTAACCGTGGTGATCTAATGAATGGCATTCTCACAATGAGATTCACACAAGGATAAATCAAAACGTGAAAAGTTTAACCTTGCATTAGTTAAAAGCATCTCAAATCTAAATGTTCCGTGATGCAGAGTTTTTATTTCAGATGGGCTCAAATTTTACACATAATTTACACAGAGGTTATATTGGACATGTAGGGAGAAAAAACAATCAGCAATCTTTTAATGTGCGAGGTATTGCACATTATGAACGTCATTAGTAACACACGAAATTATGTAATATTTCAAATTTTCATTTCTGACCAACCTGTTCCCTAACAATTATAAATGCATCATCAGAAGTGGAGAAAAAATCTCAAAAACATGAAAAATGATAATGCAATTCCTGCCAGCAGATCATGTACCCTTGCCTATCAATGAACGGCCAAGAAAGCCAATATTTTAAATAAGAGATGCAGAGAAGAATTGGAATATTGAAAAGAATAATTGCTTACATTTTCGATTCTACCCTTTCCTATTATGAAACAGTTTTGATGAAAATATTGATTTTCTGCCTCTAAACTTTAGATTCTAATTTTCCTAGAGGAAGGCAATAACTCAACAACGGTAACATAAATTTTAATCATTTTAGTATCTGTAATTGCTATAAATTATTTTGCGATATCAATTAGCTCTGAACTATAATGCTTTATATCATACTAAACTCTGGTTCTCTATATCACACAACACTTGTCGGATATCTGCCCATCTGTGAAGTAGTTAAGAATGTAAATTTAAATGAGGCTATTTTTCAAAGCATTTGAAAATGTAAAGGAAAAGTTTCCATTCACCCGTTTGACAGCTTAATCTCTATCTTTGTAACTGTCCGATCTCATTATACCTAAAGGAGACTCTATAGAAGTCGGTGACTGTAACAAATTTGTTGGAATTTATTTTCTTAAAGCAGTATGAAACACGATTCTAATTACCATATATATGTCCAGCGGCCTCTGTCACAAGCTGACCACTAGTAAGCTTAAAAAGTCAACTGGAAGGTAATGAACTTGAGACATTGTCAAGTAACCCCGCACTGACCAGCTGTGACAACGGAGTGACCATAACAACACCAGTGTCCGGAGCGATTACACAATTTTCATAACAAGAGGATGTCCATTGTGAGTGGACAGCTCCGTCTGTCTTCTTGTCTGCTGACCTTTAAGTTGACCTTTGGTTTGGAGGGGTCAGACTTCCAAAGAACACCTCCCCGCAGAGCAGAATGCAACAATGACTGACCATCTCACCCTCCCTACCATTCACCAGTGGCATCCCGATTGTCAAGGACCTTTGTGCAGCCCTAACATTTAACCTTTTGAGGACCTTGGGAATAATTCAGTGGAGAATGGTCAGGGTAATTGAAGTTGATTCCTTGACTCCGTCAGTACATATACCATGACATATACCGCTAAAGTGCTTTGTTCTCTTCCTCTGCGGGTTGCCGCGACAACGCACTGCCATTTTTCGGTCTTCGGGCTACACATTCTTGCCACAATTCAACGGAAACATACATATATGTCCTCTTCACATATTTCTACTGCACTTGAATTTCTCCCCAAGCGAAAAGTCTTTTGTTGTTTGAAATTTAATAGTACCTTCAAACTATGGCGGGCTTGATGAATAAAATTCCCCAAACTCGGCTCCAACTCCATTGGTATTCATGAGTTTATCTGAGAAATGTTAAAACTGAATGAGTAAAGATGCACTTATCAGTAGCCTGGGTTCTATCTGTTCTCAGGAGTGATCTGTCCAATGACTACACATGACAGTAGCACATCATCGCTGTGGGAACAATCACCCAACAAAATACATGACAGATGACAAACCAACAACCAAAATGATAGGTCAAATTGACCCAAACATTTAACAAATCCTCCGTGGATTCTAAACAACCAATATGTTTTACACCAGTAACATGTTAAACAGAAGAACACCACTTACAGTTCTACCTTCTTTATGTTTAAATCTCAAATAGAGAAACTTAAAAAAAGAAAGATGGGTTTTGTTCAGCGGTCTAATGCATCTCTATCTAAAACCGTATAAGAACTTGCAGTTTTTAAACTAACACTGTGAAATATATAACTTAAAGGAAATAAAGTAGTATATAGAAAGCTCTTCCCCATTGTATAAAACAAGGCCATACACATTGAAAATTTAACAGATATCATAGAACGATAACACACCTAAAAGTTATCACTGTGAAATTGGCAACATTTATTACCTGCCTTTTTTTGGCAGACTTTAAAGACATATTTCCGTAAATAAAACTTTCATGGATGAAATATTAAACACACTTTTCAAACATGAATATTTCAAATATAGACAATAAAGGATACCGATGTTTAAGATACACCTCATAAACCGAATACAAGCAACTTTATCCTAGTCTACTTTTTCTAACAAGTGTGCTAATTACACCCTAGCCAATAAGTATGGTAAGTAGATCAAACTTGTTTTTCATAATTATTGCAAAATAAATAAAATTTCTAATTATTAACAAGCTGTATATTTGTTTCCAGAAACAAAAAGAAATTCTTGGAGCCTAAATTTGATCTCATTATTTTAATGTTTAAAAATGATCAGTTTTCTTAACTATTTTATTACTCTACTACCATCAACTGATATCCTCAATATTCTATCAATACCAATTTACTTTAGTGAGGAAGTCAATCCAACTCAATATTAATTAACGTATCATTATCAAATCTTACAATAGGAATTAATAATCAGGAAATTAAAAAATCAAAATTTTCTGTAAAACTCCATGTAGTGTTTTCTTTAAAATTTCAAGTATTTACAATTTTGAAAACAAATTCATCAATTATTAGAAAAAATATGAAATAAGAACAAAATCACAAAGTAACTATTTCGCCAATCTTAAAATAACATTGTGCACATATGGACATTAGGTTTATTGTAACATTAAATGCTAACAGTAAGACATCCATTACTCTTTCTTAACTTGAAAAGGTTAACAGTAGCCTGCTCCATAGGAATACTTGTATGTAGACCTGGGTAACCTTAACCAAAATCATGAACTAATTCCACTGAGTAACTTTCAAATAATTAAAAGGGTATACTTTAACACAAGGCGAGATATTTAAACAGTACAAGTGAATAAGCAGATATTTTTTTTAAGTAAAACATGTAACAGAACCAATTTTACAATGGTACATATATAAAATGTTACGTGCATTTGATCATTATATGGACATATGTTAGTTAAGTTTCACATGATATGCCTATCCTAGAGTTTGGAAGTGTCAAAGAACATAAAGCTATAATTGTTCTGTGTTTGACATTAGATGTACGATGTTGTACATTAGACCATGTGACAGATAATCAATGCTGGGTATAGTGTGGCCAGCCTGGTAGCGGGGTACACTCCTACTACCCAGTATAAAGCATTGTACCATGGCTGATTCACAGTAATCACACCCAATTAATGGTTTACCCGCCTTGACCAGTAAAATCAATAGCCAGTAAGACATTAACCTCTGCTTCTTACCCCAACGCCTAAACCGTGCACGGGCCTCTGGTACCTTGATAGTGGCTATCCTGTACATTACATCACTGCGGTGCAATCAGCGTCCCTCCATACCTCCTGTAAACCATCATCTCCACACTGGCAACGTCCACCTTACGTGGTACCCAATCACCATTACATCCCACTAACACAAGTACGTAGACAAAACCGTCACACCTGAACACGATCAAGTAGGTATCTACAACTTATAGCCGAGGTACATCCAGGACTAACAGCTTAGATAATCCACAAGTTAGGATTACAATCTGTTTGCGTAACATCACACAAATTGTCAGTAAAATTTTCTCAAGACATTGTTCTATAATTAATGAAAATGCTTAATCTTTCAAGGATATCACTGCCCCACCTTCCCAAACTGCTTCCTCCGATCAACATGTTACCAAACTTACCGCTGTTTGAGCCTCCTCCCGACGCATCGCCATCCATCTGCTCCCTACAAGTACCAGCACCGACCTCCTCATACATACAAGTCTATGGAACAACCCCTTATCACACAGCTCAACAGAAATCAATAATTTTTCAAAGTTTTGAAAACAGGCAAGTCCCGAAGCATAAATGTATAAATGTTTCGGTATTAGCTGACTAACAATGGCGAGATGTTACATCAGCATCAACGGTTTTAACACCACATCCAACACAGTCCCCAAACATTTTTGTCTCTAAATGACAAGTTTAAACCAATTAATTACTTGTTCCATCAGTATCATTGCTATGCATCTTTTGTAGGGCGCTTTGACTCAGGTGTGTTAGCGCCTGCTACTCTGACAATCAGGGTCACGCTGGCTCCAATCGGTTCACTGGCATTCACAAAATCACTCAAAGTTTTGTTTTATTCCAAAAATAATGCATTTTCTTTCAATTTTCTAATCAGGTAACTGAACAATGATCAGGCAGTGTTCTATCATTCATTAACATATGTTAGTAGTTGTTGAAATTACAAAATCTATCAAATTAGATTCAAAGATAATTCAAAGAATCAAACTTGCTAGCAATATTTTTTTCCTGAAAGCTATTCTGTGATCCAAATGAACAAGTTTCCGATTGGTAAACCTAACCTAGAACTTCGACGCATGATGGTGAGGCTGTGGTGTGGTGGTGCAGATGTATGCACGGAACAGCGGGATTGGCAGCTGTACGTAACGTGTAGTATATTGGTACTTACCAGTACCGCAGCCTATGGAGGCATCATGGTGAATGGTCCTATCAGTTCACTCAAGGCGTGCGCAACAACAGCAGCCAATCAGGACATATCTAGCATAAATATTCATTATAGAGATCTACCTATAAACTGATACGTAGATGTAATTTGACTGATTTAAATGTGTGTCCTGCTTTATCTTACCTGACAACACGCTATATATATAGATCTATTTACCCTACTACCTCACCTATTGCCATTCTATTGGGTGCTTATCATAGCTGTATTTAAACCGACAGGTTGCCGTAGTTCCACCTTTATGTTACATTTGTGAATAAGTGGTCACGTGCAATATCTAAGTTTTCTCATTCTTTTCTGATTTCTTTCATTCTTTTCAAGGCAATTGTTGATAATCTGGCTGTATTAACATACAGCAAAAGTATGTCAGCCCTAACGCTAACATTTGAAATATGAATGTATTAACCACCGGATGTACATTGTATGTCAACACTTGAGTCCTGTTAGGCATATACACAGGAAATGAAAGACAATTATATACAATTATATACAGGTACGCCAAACGTCGGCTTACCTGGCCCTACCTGTGAGGGGCCCGTTAGGGAGTTAAGTCAATACAGTGGCCTCACCTGTTGGATGCCTAGGCAACCAATATTTCAGCTTAACCAACAATCAAACTTTGTTTGTCAAAGGAAAACGATTTAAAGTGTATTTACATAGTGTCAATATCGATATAAGCAAAGATACGTTCGTTATCGTAATTCATGTTCAACTCTATACACTATTACATAATTCTTATAAAATATTACATCATCCTGATGTAGTCTAATCTTTATTTCATTAATTTTGCAAATTGATTCAAGACTTCTGGTTCCAAAACACGTCATCCTAGATTGTGGTAAAATTTGGTATATCATCGGAACAAAATTTGTGTATAATACCTGGTACAAATAACTTCTAAATAAATCCTGAAATTGAGAATTACTTTTTAAGACTTCCACACATTTTTTTACCTATTGTGTAAACAGATATGTAAGCTTCCTTTTCCCTCCATTTAACTTAATTTCCCTATATCCCTGTAATTTGATTTAAGGGTAGGTATGTTTTTTAAGATTTGAAATTTCCTTATGACCTTCGGTCTGTTTGCATATGATACATAATTTCAATGCTAGTTTGTCGCTTTTTTCTTAAATACTTCCCCGACACATACAAGGCATATAAAAAGTAAAGTTCTTAAATACACTTTATGTACTTATGAATACCTACTCAAGAAATACAATTTATTTTCAGTTTCACATCTACTTTATGAAAACTTCCCTGTTTAAAGAAGAAAAGATTAAAATACAGCGCCTCGATAAAAGCTGATAAGGTTATTATTGCAGTGTACCTTCAATAGGTAGACTGTGTAGCCTATCCTACACCTATCGGATTGACAGCCTAACCTCGATACAACTATCACATTGCATATGGAATCTAAAGAATCCACGACAAAACATACAATCACACACAGTAATCTTATCAATGTATCAACTTGTGAATCTAACTGAATACCTACCATGGCAAACTTTACATCAAGTGGGAATTTCGTGACAAATTAAAGGTAAACCCATAGATTATCCATGGACATGTACCTGAATAGGGCACCTTCCTCACTCGAGGTTTCCACAAAAGGCAACTGATTCATAATCAGAGAAGATGACATAGACATTAGGGTATTTTTTTTAGGCGGGCTTGCCATTGCTAACTGATAACACTGAACAGAGCAGATGATTGTGTCAAGTAGGGAGGAGGTGAAACCCTGTTTGTGTTGGCAAGTCAAAACAGTTCATTTGAAACAAAATATTTAAGTCAACAGAACAGTTTAGACTTCCTAACCAACAAATATACAGAAAATAAGAAGTTTTGTTTATCAAAAGAATACACTAGTTTATGAATATACCTCAGGAAAAGACAAATCAGGAGAATTTTCAAATTCTAATTGAATAATTTCATTTTTCAGAAAAAAAGTAGTTTTTGAAAATATCCCATTGGAAAATTAATAGGATATTTATTTTGAATATGTCATAAACTATTGCACAAAAATACAAAAGAAAATTTTCCTGAATTTCTCATAGCAGTACTAAAGCCAAGTTCTTGAAGGAAAAAAAATACTGAAATGTAAATTAACAATTTTAAGCATTTCTTTAAAGACTTCAGCACTTTGTCAAGAAAAAGAAAGAAAATGTAAATGAAATTACAGAACTGCCATCCTAGCGACAAAATCGTGGGTAGTTTTGTGTTGTGTTAATTTGTCACTTCTACATCATCAAGTTGTTTGAGACCAAGAGTTCCTTCAATTTTCATTTCTGTGTCATTCAGCTAAATGTTGACAGAATAAAATGCAACATTTCTCTCCCATGACAAAATTGCATGTAACATATCCCTTTTCCAATGACGGGATTGCAAGTAACATATTTAGGTTCACAAGTTCAAGAAATAATTTAGAGTGACAGGCATTAAACTCCATAGAATATTTCAATTTATTTTGAAACCACCATAAAACACTGCTGTTGTGGCAAGGGACATCACTCCATTCACAGGACTCTATGTTAGCAATTCTTCAACTGAAGACGAAATCAAAATGGGGTCCATTCTCAATCAACTAGTGTATTAAATCTTAATTATAGGAAAAAGTTGAACAATCAACCAGTGTATTAAAGTCTTTACTATAGGAAAAAGCTGAAGCCTAAAACTTAGTTTTACAGATCTGTGACAGGCCTGACACCCACAGATGCCTATCACAAAGACGTTGGAAAATTGTGGCTTTATCCTAAGCTTTATATTGTAATTCCTTTATATTGTCCCAAGGGCTTCCCCAAGGGAGCCCCATTACACCTATGGATCAGATATCTAACGGATTTCATAAATAGACCTAGCACTATTAACGGCCAGGATATTGACAGATGGGGAACACAAAATCAATTTAGATTTGCTTACCGACAAATCAAGTAGACAATAAAAAGGGGAAATTAAAATAAAATCTATACATTTTCCTGTATTCAATATTTGTTTTTGCTGCCATAGAATTGTGACTTATTGAATGATCGCTGACAACCCACGACAATTCAGGAACTGTATACATATATATATTTGTGCTGTTACCAAGAAATGAAACTTTTTTCTACCATAATAACAAATTAAGTCAACATCAGTCTCCGAGGTCGATGAAAAAATCCATAGTCGTGGCGTTATTGGATTAAACATCTATCATGCATCTATGTATTCAGAGCCCTGATTCAATATAAATTGTACAATCTATATACACTCATTGTAATGGAACTATCCCTCTATCTACATAAACGATAGAAAAAAGCCATTTTTCCAGGATATGATATGATTGAATATCAGTGCGGTGGATATGATCGGCAATTATCCACGGAAGAGTTGACCTAGAGATAACCTTCCCTGGCCATACTTATCTATCTGTGCTCAGCTTGGCCAACCGTCCTCTACACAGTATATACTTGAAATGTGAGGGGGCTGTCACTGTTTACTCAGGATGTTTGTGGAGGAAGCCAGTTTATCCTATTGACTTCTTTATGACTCCTCTGGACCAGATTTACTTGTCCGATACAGCATCACCCAGAACCGTCACCACCAGCAATTCAAAGCTGCTATCACCTAATCATATATATATCGCTTGTCCATCCCATTATTACATACAATAAATACAAAACCTTAACTGTCCATCCCATTCTCTTATATACAATCCAAACACAAACTGTCCATCCCATTCTTACATACAATCCAACCCCAAACTGTCCATCCCATTCTTACATACAATAAAAACACAAACTGTCCATCCCATTCTTACATACAATCCAACCCCAAACTGTCCATCCCATTCTTACATACAATCCAACCCCAAACTGTCCATCCCATTCTTACATACAATCCAACCCCAAACTGTCCATCCCATTCTTACATACAATCCAACCCCAAACTGTCCATCCCATTCTTACATACAATCCAACCCCAAACTGTCCATCCCATTCTTACATACAATCCAACCCCAAACTGTCCATCCCATTCTTACATACAATCCAACCCCAAACTGTCCATCCCATTCTTACATACAATCCAACCCCAAACTGTCCATCCCATTCTTACATACAATCCAACCCCAAACTGTCCATCCCATTCTTACATACAATCCAACCCCAAACTGTCCATCCCATTCTTACATACAATCCAACCCCAAACTGTCCATCCCATTCTTACATACAATCCAACCCCAAACTGTCCATCCCATTCTTACATACAATCCAACCCCAAACTGTCCATCCCATTCTTACATACAATCCAACCCCAAACTGTCCATCCCATTCTTACATACAATCCAACCCCAAACTGTCCATCCCATTCTTACATACAATCCAACCCCAAACTGTCCATCCCATTCTTACATACAATACAAACCTAAACTGTCCATCCCATTCTTTACATACAATCCAACCCCAAACTGTCCATTCCATTCTTACATACAATCCAACCCCAAACGGTCCATCCCATTCTTACATACGATAAAAACACAAACGATCCATCCCATTCTTACATACAATACAAACACAAACTGTCAATTCCATTCTTACGTACAATACAAACACAAACTGTCGATTCCATTCTTACATACAATACAAACCCCAAACTGTCCATCCCATTCTAACATACAATACAACCCCAAACTGTCCATTCCATTCTTGCATACAATCCAACCCCAAACTATCCCATTCTTACATACAATACAAACACAAACTGTCCATTCCATTCTTACATACAATACAAAACCCAAACTGTCCATCCCATTCTAACATACAATACAACCCCAAACTGTCCATTCCATTCTTACATACAACCCAACCCCAAACTGTCCATCCCATTCTTACACACAATCCAACCCCAAACTGTCCATTCCCCCCTTACATACAATACAAACACAAACTGTCCATTCCATTCTTACATACCATCCAACCCCAAACTGTCCATTCCATTCTTACATATAATCCAACCCCAAACTGTCCATCCCATTCTTCCATACAATACAACCCCAAACTGTCCATTCCATTCTTACATACAATCCCACCCTAGACTGTCCACCCCATCTTATATAAAATACAAACCCAAATTGTCGAACCAATTCTTATGTACAATCCAAACCAGAATTATTAATCCTATTCTAAAGGATTGACAAACACATTTAACATACTGTTAACAGCGTGTTCTTTTACCTAACACGTTTCTTACATACAATCCAACCCCAAACTATCCAGTCCATTCTTACATACAATACCACCCTAGACTGTCCACCCCATCTTATATAAAATACAAACCCAAATTGTCGAACCAATTCTTATGTCCAATCCAAACCAGAATTATTAATCCTATTCTAAAGGATTGACCAACACATTTAACATCCTGTTAACAGCGTGTTCTTTTACCTAACACGTTTCTTACATACAATCCAACCCCAAACTATCCAGTCCATTCTTACATACAATACCACCCTAGACTGTCCACCCCAACTGTCCATCCCATTCTAACATACAATCCAACCCCAAACTGTCCATCCAATTCTTACATACAATCCAACCCCAAACAGTCCATTCCATTCTTACATACAATACCACCCTAGACTGTCCACCCCATTCTTTACATACAATCCAACCCCAAACTGTCAATTCCATTCTTACGTACAATACAAACACAAACTGTCCATCCCATTCTTACATACAATACAAAACCCAAACTGCCCAGCCCATTCTAACATACAATACAACCCCAAACTGTCGGGGCCATTCTTACATACAATCCAATCCCAAACTGTCCATCCCGTTCTTACATACAATCCAACCCCAAACTGGCCATCCCATTCTTACATACAATACAAAACCCAAACTGCCCAGCCCATTCTAACATACAATACAACCCCAAACCGTCCATTCCATTCTTACATACAATCCAACCCCACACTGTCCATTCCATTCTTACATACAATCCAACCCCACACTGTCCATTCCATTCTTACATACAATCCAACCCCACACTGTCCATTCCATTCTTACATACAATACAAAACCCAAACTGCCCAGCCCATTCTAACATACAATACAACCCCAAACCGTCCATTCCATTCTTACATACAATCCAATCCCAAACTGTCCATCCCATTCTTACATCCAATACAACCCCAAACTGTCCATTCCATTCTTACCTACAATCCAACCCCAAACTGTCCATTCCATTCTTACATACAATACCACCCTAGACTGTCCACCCCATCTTATATAAAATACAAACCCAAATTGTCGAACCAATTCTTATGTACAATCCAAACCAGAATTATTAATCCTATTCTAAAGGATTGACCAACACATTTAACATACTGTTAACAGCGTGTTCTTTTACCTAACACGTATAATCAAAAAATATTTGAAATAATCTTACGCAGGTTAAAAGTGCAGTTTTTCGGTTTTGAGAGGTTTACAGACCTAATATACACAGTACAAGTGTAATCCTAGCATCAAAGTATAAATTAACTCTGAAACCTTAGTCAAAAGGATCGATGGTTATTTTTCCAGGCCATCCCGTAATGTTGATTTCCTCCACTTTTGTTCTAGGAATGGTACATTATGCCCAGCTGGCCGATACCTTTAAAGTTTACAGCAATGTTCCTGATTTCTGTGTTAATGGCCTGGTATTTAACAACTGTTCAATACGGTTAAATCACATCCGTAAATCACTTATTTTCCCTACATTGGTCGCTGCATTATTTATGAATGGATGGCATGCTCTATGTTTCTTAAACTGCTCTACCAAATACAAACCCATCTTTATGTTTGCAGCTAGAAATTCAAACTGCCAATAATGTCATCTAGACTATGTTTGAACCCAAGAAATTTGTATTTGAAATTTGCATGGTTGACCTATTTTCTTAAATTCTTCTGCAAAATCTGCAGCAGCCTAATTTGACATGATAAAGAAACGGGTTCCTTCAGATAATGACCTGTCAAAAATATTCTACTTTGAAACGAAAACCCTTTCCTCTTATTTCTTAACGTATATTCATATATTTTAACCTGTTTTACAAGTTTTTCATTCTCAAATCTTTTCTTACCTACAATACAGTAACACAAGGTATAATAATGATCTTTTATTGAACAATTGTCAAAATTGTCTACCACAGTGGCCTTTTATAGGACTTTATTATTATGTGATCAGCTTTAGATATAAACATGGCCAGCTTAAGTTTTGGGGGGAAATCTCGCATCAACCAAGGTTAAACTGACATAGGGTTTAAGAAAATGAGTAAAAATGATTCAGAGAAAGTCTCTGATGACAGGTAATAAAAGTCACTGATCAAACTTAAATGTTTTAAAATAAAGCTTGAAATTAAAATGTCTGAAATCCACTTTTATAAACGAAAACAAAATCCTGAATTTGCAGATTAAGACTATTGTCTTGCATATAACATTTTACAATTTATTCTAGCTCATAAAGTTCATCTTATTTGAATGCCTGTCAACTTTATTAGCTGTTTCTGATAAAATGTTGGCTTAAATTACATAAATCTTCAACTTATTTTTCTAAGTTCTTTTTATAGTACATTGTATCTCATAATGAGTATCACCAAAAGTCTCTTTTTTCTTTGAGCAGTAAAATAAACGAGAAATGTTGATATGTTTTCCTACAATGAAGTCCTTGTGGAGGTTGCCAGTGATCATCTTTTGTTACAACTGTAACAACCTCTGAAGCGTTAAATCAGGACTAAGCAGTAATGGCAGCTACTTAGCAGTCATGAAAGACATAACTTGCTGCTAAATAGTCACGAATGGTTAAATAGGGAATCAGTCATCTCAGAGTTGGTCTCATTCTTACCGATTCTCAGTAGTAACACCTCAAACAAGAAAATCTTTACAGATTTCCACCCTCGTTAAAAATTCCTAGTTCAGATTTCTAACACTACTGAGAGAAGGAAAGCGAGAGAGGGGAAAAACTTGTCACTTAATTTGTACCATGTATAATTGACTAGAAGCTGGAGTAAGGCAGTACAGCTCTGGTGCAAAAGCATTTTGCATGTGCATAATACACACATGCGCAAACGAGGAAGCTGTTCACAGGCTGCACAGTGGGGCAGCGCGCACTAACCCTGGATTGCCGAATGCACCAGGGGAACAAGACACACAACCATCACTAAGGTTCACTAATTTATGCATTATCTAACTGTTCAACATTGCCTAGCAAAGAAAACTGTCAATCTTTTTATTCCTAATTTGATTGCAGAGCTTTGGATGTGAATATGAAATATTCATCTGCTACACGAGTTGGGATGTGGTAATTGTTTAAGACACTACAGGGTGGAACTCTCCTCTCAATGTTTACTCGGCTATCCTAAATGTACGTCACTGATTACGATTCTGAAAGCGATCCCTACAAATCCATTAGGCCAACAAAAATCAATATGTGCATGATATATTTCATATATTGCCGGCTTTCTGCAAAGCCAGTTGTCCAATCGCGCGCACACACTAAATGAATAACATAGACAGTGTTTATATGTGTAAAGAATCTATCTATAATTGACTCCT
Organism: Mizuhopecten yessoensis; assembly: GCF_002113885.1. Classification (NCBI taxonomy): domain Eukaryota; kingdom Metazoa; phylum Mollusca; class Bivalvia; order Pectinida; family Pectinidae; genus Mizuhopecten; species Mizuhopecten yessoensis. Next base: position 197,426 of record NW_018408528.1, read on the forward strand.
GCCAAACATCGGTTTTATTACATGTTTGGAACGATAAATAAAATAATTGCAACGAGGAAACGATTGGACATTTAATGAAAATCGATGAAGGAACAATGGCCATTGTTGGCCTGGCGTACCTTGGTGTACCACCGTACCTATAAATTGGAAATGAAATTTATTATTGTATAAGGTCATTCTCCATTCCCATGTAATTGACGTCCATCTCGTCCATCATGTATGCAGATTTCATTCCAATTCTGGTATTATATCAATCAATTGTGAAAATTTTTCATATAAAATGGTAATTCAATAATGGGTCTCTTACAGCTTATACAAACCAACGGCTTCCTGCCTTTTTAATCAACTTAAAACGGCCCCATACAGACTATGTAGATTAGGATTACAAGTAAATATCCCAGCATTTCTATTTCTCCATTACTAGTCTATGTATTTATTGAAAATACAGTAGATGTCCTTAAATTTCAATTACCAAAATTAACAAATTAATTCCTTAAATTTCTTTTAAACTTGTTTCGTCAATTATTCTATCTCCGACATTGAAAACTTAAAAAGAAAAAAAAAATCTACTTAAAATTTACACACATCATGCCTATAAACTGGCTTTTATTTCTTATTAACTTATCTCCAATATAAACAAAAATCCTGAAATTGCTGCTATGATAATGTTTACCGTATATGATTAATGTGTGTAGACCCGATGTTGGATGTTCGGTAGAGCAGTAAATACACATAACATCTCCATACCAACAACAGTGTAATGTTTAAATACACCAAACATTGGTCTACATATTTGTTACAACAATATGACATCTCAGGAAATTGAAACAATTCATCTCTATTTTATCCATATGTTTTTATCCAGCAAGCTTTGGTGGTATTAGAGAATATAATGGACCTAAACCAATATGGCTATCGATACAGTCTACGGCAGAATAGTATCAAAATAGGTTTTATAGCCAACTGCAAATGTATCGAAACCTTGAAATAGATTTGAAAGCAAATGATTTACTCCACATTCCAAAAATCCTTTCATTTTCAAAGATTTGATTCTAATACTATCAAGATGAAATAAATCTGCCAAGCATGATTTGATAGAACTTCCAAGAAGATTGGTTTATTTGAATCCGACAAACATCTACATACATAGTTACAAAATCCTCATTCATCAATACCAAGTTAAACAATGATCCGACTTTCCTAAACAAACCCAGGCTTCATTCCATACACTGGTCAAGCATCGGCTATTTTTGTCATGATAAATTAATTTAAGACAATAAAGAAGGAGCTATCTTGGCATTGTGTAGACCAAAACCCGATAATTTCAATTCAAAGGCTCCGCCAGCTTGATTCTAGGATCAAAATAACTCAATATTGAAATTATCTTCCATCCTGGCTACTAGATATCTGCATCTTGGGACTTAAAAAGTACTGGCTTTGGGATGAAATATAAGATTTGATTAATTATATCTGTAACACTAAGTAAAACTGGGGAGAACATTTTCATGGTTTAAGTACACCAGACGTGTGAGCATTTCTCTAGGACCATACACCAAACAGCTATTCCTACTTGAGCCTGCCAGAGCCAAACCATCGCACTAACAATGCAATCGCTGGAGAAACCTTAATGAGATTGTGTTATTCTGGTTGCCTGCTGCCCAACAGAAGTATGCAAATATTTACTTAGGATGCTGGACCATATTCATCAGATGAATACACCATACTTACTCGTACAATTCTGGTCATTCTGTCGACCGCAGACGACAAAATTGTTGTCGCACGACACGACGCGGCAGCTGTATACGTGTAGGATGTCCACTATATCTGTGGCCGGTTCCTTCCTTATGCCACATCATCAATCACGAAAGCTTATCATTCTTTTAACTTAATTCCACATATATAGTAAGGGTTTTCTATGTTCAAAAATTCGAACAAAACCGTATTTTCTTAAATAATTTGAATATGTCCAACTTAATTTCTAAGATTTAGACAACATTTTATAAACACATTTTATGAATAACAGATAAATCGTGCTTCATTAAAACCTTATTCATTCTTTATTCAATTTGAATCAGACTTTGAATCAGAAACCTTTTCTCAAATTTTCTGTGATGGTGAAATATTTTTAAATCATTTTATTTGACAAACTTAATGCACTGAGGGAATAATCCAGATTATGTTATACAAGCCCATGTGCTTTTGGATCTGGTTTTACAGCAGCTAAGACAGGTTTGATTGGCCATTTCAAGTCAAAGTGATTCCCAAACAGCCAATGACTGCCACTTTAACAGACGACAAACGACAGGTAACAAATTGGGTGTCAATTAGCTTAAATTTTGTCAAAAGGAAAAACAAATCAGAGTTAATTAAGGCGTGATGAAGATATACCTGCAGGGACATGGAGGTGATATATAACGTGATGGCTCAAGGACAGCCTACACGTATAAAGATACGCTAGCACCCATCTATGGCAAGAGGCTCGTAACATAACGTGTATCCAACCACCGTACCAGTGTCATTGGAACAGAGCAGATTCTAGTGCCAATAGCCATCATGTAATTCTCCAGTTACGAACAGCTACAGTTTTTGTTTGACACAAATAACTGTCATTAAAATTGATGGACCATGAATCTTATTGATTATTAGTTTCTATAAGATCCCTTTGAAAAGTACAGTAAGCAAAGAAAATATAACACTCCTTGCTATATTTATCACCAAATATACGTCCAACAATAAACGTTACGCTGTGCTTTATAGATGTCGATAGATTTTTCCAAAAGTGGCGCTGGCCTATTATGGTCTTACAAGTATCCACTTGTCGGCTGCTGCTGCGGTAGGCATCATACTCTTTACCAGTGAAATGGTCACTGATCTTCGTGCGGATGTATACCCAAGTCGCACACAACCTGCACGACTCACATGCAATTCTGTCCAACACGTGAGGCCAGAGCTGAGAAGACATAACAATAGATGAAATCTACCATGTCAATTTAATTTCGGTTGAAAATTGTAAGTGGCAAAAAAAATGACAATTTCATTCATAACGCAACAGAAAAATCATTTTATCTTTAACGTAATATCTAAATGTAATTCCAGTTCAAAAGATGAGTTTTTAAGCTGTAATTTCTTCTTTCTACCACTACTAAGCACTGGCATGACAACCTAATAGCAATACATCAGAGAGTGAACAAGGATCTATCGATCATCATTTTAAGAAATACTACGCTAACCTTCTATCGAGAAAAAACCCTTTCCACTTGTCATATGGCATTTTAAAGCCTCAACCTGGTTGAGTGGTTGTTAAGAGATGTCAGGGATTCAAACTGTTTCATTACTGGATCTATACAACCATTGACAAATTAAACTATGTACATATCAAATCATACGTTTATAAAACTACAAAACCATTAATTCTATTTGGTGGTAAAAATATTATCTTGTGACTTCAGAGTTTGGATGAAACTATACCTGAAGAAAAAAAAGAACTCCACAGAAAATCAATCAAGAAAATGGAAACAAATTGATTTGTTTAAATTCAAAACAACGCTCCTCCGATTCAAATGTCTATTTTTTTTTAAATATGTGTTGTTAAGACAGGTTCTGGAATTCCTCAGGAAGAATTAAGACCATTATTCACAAGGAGTGAGGCACGTAGCATACCATTACTGCAGCTGCAATTTTGCTGCAGCGCAAGTGCAGCATTTCTGCAATTTGTTTTCCATGGTAACTTGTTTCCAAAGAAACAAAAACTTTCCCCTATTACACAAGACGGTAAACAGGGCACTCTGACTTGTACAAATCATGACAAACATATCACACATATTCCACTTTCTAACTCACAAAATTTGTGATGAACAGAAGAAATGTATTTGTTTAAAAAACTGACGAGAGAGAGACTGCACCCAGAATTTGCATACTGCAGTGACATATTAAACTGTGCGGTGTAAGGCAGGCCGATACCAACAACCTAATCACATTTGTATTTAAATTTTCTAGGATGCATGAGCAACCAGCAGCAGCAGCAGCAGCAGTAGCAGGCAGAGACTTCTCATTACATAACCAGAAATCTATCTTTTCTAAAGATTTCATGGAAAGTCAATACTACCATTCAAGGAAATAGATGAACCCTCCATGGTAATCAGGGACTTTAAATGAGACAAATCAATTGGGAATAAAAAACTGTTAAATTACACAGTAAAGACCCTGCAATGTTTATGTGAGAAGAACTAGTCATATGGCAAATGAAAACTACTTGATTATGAGTACGTATGCATGTATGTGCATGAAAGCCCCGTATGTATGCATGGTCTTCAGGCCGTTAGTTAGAGAGACAGAGCATGCAAACTTGGGTAAATATTCCTCCTCCTTCTCATTTACTCGCCAATCTCCATTTTCTCAGTTTTTAATAAAACATAACCAAGAATATAAACCTGTCATAGACTGTACTCAATCATTACTAAGCAGGAATAACATATGAAATATTATCTTCATGTAGCAATGCAAAACAGCAAAGGAAATTGTGTTTCAAATCTTTTTTATAGAATGCCGCTTTATCTTTAATTATGAAGTTCTGTTTGAATTACATAACTTAATTTTGAAATGATTGAAAAAACAAATCTTTTCTAAAAAAAATCAGTACAGGATTTCGTATACATTTTATCACTTTTTTTCAATAAACAGTAAGTTATTTTGATATATCTATCAAGATACCAAATTGTTGCTTTAAGTTTCAAAAAAGAAATCGAAAATACATTGACATCATAAAATTTTGTCTTTGATATTAATTCCTACATTACCAAATTTTAAAACCTCATCTTTGACATTCTAAAAATTTGTCTTTGGTATACTTTCAATACCACATCCTAACAACTTGTCTTTGGTACTTTAAACCTCATTTCTGATATCCTTACACTACCGAATCCTACTGTAATCGCACTTATTTTAGCTCACTCAAAGTTTGGCGCATTATCAAATTTTAACAGATTATAAGTGAAGGCAAATTGGTGAGAACATAATTTAGCGCAACATTTAAAGCGCACAAAAAACCCCGCTAAAATAAGACGACTACTAAAATATCTTCTACAACTTCTCTTTGGTATTTTCACAATAACCAATCATTAAATTCTATTCTTTGCCTTTCAGTCAATTGGTCCGCAAGATAATGCTCTATTTTACTGAAAAATTGTGTAATTTTAGACTTTGGACCCCAGACTCCGACATGGTCCAGATTTCAACTAATCCATTGATCGCCCTGACCACCTACAGTGTGCGGTGCAGGCAATGTACTTGATATCAGTAATCAGTGATCAGTAGCCAAGGTAAGTATGACTCAGGACTGCATAGCAAGGTAGCACACTAACAGGTACACTACATGGCAAGGTTCTAGCACACTAACAGGTACAATACATGGCAAGGTTCGATCACACTAACAGGTGCACTACATAGCAAGGTTATAGCTCACTAACAGGTCCACTACATGGCAAGGTTGTAGCACACTAACAGGTGCACTACATAGCAAGGGTCTAGCTCACTAACAAGTACACTACAAATCCATTGATCGCCCTGACCACCTACAGTGTGCGGTGCAGGCAATGTACTTGATGTCAGTAATCAGTGATCAGCAGCCAAGGTAAGTATGGCTCAGGACTGCATAGCGAGGTAGCACACTAACAGGTACCCTACATGGCAAGGTTGTAGCACACTAACAGGCACACTACATAGCAAGGTCCTAGCTCACTAACAGGAACACTACATAGCAAGGATCTAGATCACTAACAGGTACAGTGCATAGCCAGGTTCTATCACACTAACAGCTACACTACATAGCAATGGTCTAGCTCACTAACAAGTACACTACAAATCCATTGATCGCCCTGACCACCTACAGTGTGCGGTGCAGGCAATGTGCTTGATATCAGTAATCAGTAATCAGTAGCCAAGGTAAGTACGACTCAGGACTGCATAGCAAGGTTCTATCACCCTAACAGGCACACTTCATAGCAAGGTTCTAACTCACTAACAGGTACAGTACATAGCAAGGTTCTGTCACACTAACAGGTACAATACATGGCAAGGTTCGATCACACTAACACGTGCACTACATGACAAGGTTCTAGCACACTCACAGGCACACTACATGACAAAGTTCTATCTCACTAACAGGTACACCACATAGCTAGGTTCTATCACACTACCAGGTACACTACATAGATAGGTTCTAGCACACTCACAGGTACACTACATCGCAAGGTTCTATCACCCTAACAGGCACACTTCATAGCAAGGTTCTAACTCACTAACAGGTACAGTACATGGCAAGGTTCGATCACACTAACACGTGCACTACATGACAAGGTTCTAGCACAATAACAGGTACACTACTTAGCTAGGTTCTAGCGCACTAACAGGTACAGTACATAGCTAGGTTCTAGCTCACTAACCGGTACACTACATGGCTAGGTTCTAGCACACTACAGGTACACTACATAGATAGGTTCTAGCACACTAACAGGTCCACTACATGGCAAGGTTCGATCACACTAACACGTGCACTACATGACAAGGATCTAGCACACTAACAAGCACACTGCATAGCAAGGTTCTAGAGCACTAACAAGTACACTACATAGCAACGTTCTATCACACTAATAGGTACACTACATGGAAAGGTACTATCACACTAACAGGAACACTACATAGCAAGGTCCTAGCTCACTAACAGGTACACCACATAGCTAGGTTCTACCACACTAACAGGTACTCTACATAGCAAGGTTATAGCTCACTAACAGGAACACTACATAGCTATGTTCTAGCCCACTAACAGGTACACTATATAGCTAGGTTCTAGCGCACTAACAGGTACAGTACATAGCAAGGTTCTGTCACACTAACAGGTACACAAACTCAATCACATTATTTCTCATTGGCTCCATAATATAAAGTCCATGTTATGCTATACTACATGGCAAGGTTCGATCACACTAACAGGTCCACTACATAGCTAGGTTTTATCACACTAACAGGGACACTACATAGCAAGGTTATAGCTCACTAACAGGAACACTACATAGCTATGTTCTAGCACACTGACAGGTACACTACATTGCAAGGTTCTAGCACACAAACAGGTACACTACAGGGCAAGGTTCTATCAAACTAACAGGTACACTATATAGCTAGGTTCTAGCGCACTAACAGGTACACAAACTCAATCACATTATTTCTCATTGGCTCCATAATATAAAGTCCATGTTATGCTATACTACATGGCAAGGTTCGATCACACTAACACGTGCACTACATGACAAGGATCTAGCACACTAACAGGTGCACTACATGGCAAGGCTCTAGCACACTAACAAGTACACTACATAGCAACGTTCTATCACACTAATAGGTACACTACATGGCAACGTGCTAGCACACTAACAGGTGCACTACATGGCAAGGATCTAGCTCACTAACAGGTCCACTACATAGCTAGGTTTTATCACACTAACAGGGACACTACATAGCAAGGTTCTAGAGCACTAACAAGTACACTACAAATCCATTGATCGCCCTGACCACCTACAGTGTGCGGTGCAGGCAATGTACTTGATGTCAGTAATCAGTGATCAGCAGCCAAGGTAAGTATGACTCAGGGCTGCATAGCAAGGTAGCATACTAACAGGTACACTGCATAGCAAGGTTCTACCACACTAACAGGTACAATACATGGCAAGGTTCGATCACACTAACACGTGCACTACATGACAAGGTTCTAGCACAATAACAGGTACACTACTTAGCTAGGTTCTAGCGCACTAACAGGTACAGTACATAGCAAGGTTCTAGAGCACTAACAAGTACACTACAAATCCATTGATCGCCCTGACCACCTACAGTGTGCGGTGCAGGCAATGTACTCGATATCAGTAATCAGTAATCAGTAGCCAAGGTAAGTATGACTCAGGGCTGCATAGCAAGGTAGCACACTAGCAGGTACACTACATGGCTAGGTTCTAGCACGCTAACAGGTACAGTGCATAGCTAGGTTCTACCACACTAACAGGTACAATACATGGCAAGGTTCGATCACACTAACACGTGCACTACATGACAAGGTTCTAGCACACGAACAGGTACACTACATCGCAAGGTTCTATCACCCTAACAGGCACACTTCATAGCAAGGTTCTAGCTCTCTAACAGGTACACTAAATGGCAAGGTTCTAGCTCACTAACAGGTACACTACATAGCTAGGTTCTAGCCCACTAACAGGTACACTACATAGCTAGGTTCTAGCACACTAACAGGTACACTACATGGCAAGGTTCTAGCTCACTAACAGGTACACTACATAGCTAGGTTCTAGCTCACTAACAGGTACACTACATGGCAAGGTTCTATCGCACTAACAGGTACACTACATAGCAAGGTTCTAGCACACTACAAGTACACTGCATAGCAAGGTTCTAGCACAATAACAAGTACACTGCATAGCAAGGTTCTAGCACACTAACAAGTACACTGCATAGCAAGGTTCTAGCTCACTAACAGGTACACAAACTCAATCACATTATTTCTCATTGGCTCCATAATCTAAAGTCCATGTTATGCTATTGCTAATTCTAATAAGCAAAAAGTCAGAATTCAAAATTATTCTATTGTTGTTGAAAATAAAATTTCCAAGCTATGACGGACAGAATTTTCTATTAACATGAGACATATGGCTTCTGCAAGAATTAATCTCTATAATGATCAGAATAACTTTCAAAACCTTCTTAAGATTTGGAGTATTTCACTTTAATCAGATAATGTACTCTGTTATCCAGGGAATATTAACCCATGTGATATGACCTATCAGTCCTGTGATTGGTTGTAAGTTTCAATTGTGACGTCACGCCTAGGACAAGTACATGACGTCACAGACTTGCGCACTAGAGTCAAAATGGCGGCTTTTTACATGTCAAGGTTGCATGAAAATTGTCGTTCTGCATGAGTATTAAAATGACACAAACCTTGATTATGTGATAAAAAGAATCTTACACTCGTTTACATTTCATATGAAATTTATGAAACTCATCAGATTTTTGCCAGAGGCTCGCTAAATTGAAAATTCTTAAGACTCGTTTCATAAATCCCATATGAAATGAAAACTCATGTAAGATCCTATATTTATAGCCTATTTAGATTATTACTGTTTTTGGATGAAACTAAAATCTATATTTATTATTAAACACAGCATGTGAAAAATACACAAGTACTACCCAAGTACAGCTGCAGTATCATTGTAATTGGAACATAAATGGATGTTGCATTGCAAAAATATAATTAATCTGTCATGAAGGTCATCTTGAAAATGTAATTGTGTCATAGGGTTGAAAAATGCACATGCAATCAAGGTTGTTCTATTTCTGACAAAGGTCAATCCCCATTTACGGTGGTATTAATTGGTGGAACTGGTAATCAAGGCTCCCTGTCCCCAACACTTAGCGACGAGTATCCCATGCAAATGACATCATGATTAAGCCACGGCCATGCCTTCTCCTTCAATTCAAAATCTTTACTCTACCAAGGGCCAGGCACCACTTTTACTGCCATCAATTCCTCAGATAAGATGAAATTTCCACTTTAATTTGCAAAAATATATTCCTGAACTTACACATTTGATCATTTTGAATTTATGAATTGACAATGAATTTCTTGTATTTAAGCTGCCGTCGTGAAGTCTGGATGGAAGCTGTAGAAGATGACTTTGTGTGCCGTTGCAGAGGCTGGATGGAAGAAAAAGGGCTGCAGAGCACAGGGTTATTCCATTTAAACAACTGCAACTAATAACAGTTTATCTCCAAAAGATTTTACTACAGAACATGCTGTGTACTTTCACTTGACTGCAGTTATTTAAAACAGTTTTTGGAGAAGAAAAAAAAATGTTTTAATTTCACATTCCAAAATTATAACTATTAAAATGAACAGTTCAAACTATTCAATTCTCTAGATTCTGTGGACACGTTAAACAGATAAATAAAGCTGGTGATGAATTCATCGATAATCTTTCGACCTGAAATATTACAGAGCTTAATATGAGCTCGGTAAACAAAATTCTAATTCTTGCAGTATCTACCTTGATAGTGTATATATATTGACTGCAGGATTTATTAAATAGAAATATTTGGATGTTACTTGTGATGGTGAAAGAACGCTAAGTTACACTGAACATAGATCTTGTAATGTGCATTCACAAAATAGTTCCATTGATAACAATGGTGTGAACAACAATACAGAGAAATGCTTTTGTGCAAACATCACTTTGATATGAATTTTATTATTGAAATCCTACTATTTCAGCACGAGATACAAGATAAGGAATCAGTGCTACCAGTTTACCTCAGAAAAAGATGGCTAATAATTCGCTCTGACAGCAACAATACGATGTTTATTGAGATTGGGAGTAAATACTTCAACTACTTTTCAATAAAAGATACAAAGAAATTAGAGAATTTCAATACATATTAGATCGGCTTGGATCTCTCGGGAGATACTAGAGCAGAGAGAAAACTACACATTGCCGTCACTTTCCATTAACCCCTGCATCTCCGCGTGGCCTATCTAAACATGTGACCCTCTGCTTATGAATGCACTATTGATCGGGGTTGCGGCTTTGTAAAAATTAATTCCCATCTCTATATAAGCGGTCAACTTGACCTCCAAGACTCTGACCACAGTGACCTTTTGTCACGCGATATTCTTACGATTTTCAATAGAAGAATTAAAACCTGTAACAAGTCGATGATGTATTACTAATCTACGCCAGCTTTAATTCAAACCAACAAAACATATAGATTGTCTCTTAAGAAAACAGAATTCCTTTCAATTGGTAAGATTTAGAACTTGTCAATTACAAGTTTAAGATTAAGATCAAATGTATCAGTACAAGAAACCACTCAATTCAACTTTATATCACCTCTGGTTGAATATAAGGACACATTAAATAGGCGGTAAGCCCATTGGTATATATTTCAAATCTACTTGGATAAATATATATCAGACATCACTGGTACTAAAGAAAAGGATGTTATTTTTAAGTAATAAAACGAAAGATATTTAAATTTTAACAAATCATTTTTACCAAAGGTATGCTTACAATAAATGACATGAAAATCTGTCAAAAAGGGATACTTCTCCAACTGTAAGGTACTAAATGGATGGTGATAACTGCATATACAGGTAAAATAATTCAAAATATTGAAATATCCCGGTTTTTTTTATGATCATCCGATTTGAGATATTAAGTAAATGAGACAGCATTTGTAGACAGTAAATGTACCATTGGTGTGTGTGTCTGGTCTAATCAGACATGACACGTTTGAATTCATTTGACGGCATATATATCATCAGGTACAGGAAGTCTACCCATTACCCTGACGAGGGACTTATCAATTTGATATTTTACATGAATAATGCATTTCATTAAGGTTTCTGTCAGCAGGTGAGAGCTGAAACACTCCACAAGTATACATACACACTTTATGTAAGCCTTCCACTCTAGATAATGAACCAAATACCTCGTTTCATGAAAAAAATATAATCTACCATTATTCCTCTGGTAAAGCACAGTGAAGTGTTATCGAATATTCGTAATCAGTTTATAAACGTGACTGACTCAGTTTTCTACAACTACATAATGAACATATCTGTTTAATAGAAATAGTAGCAGAAACAGTAAAAAGTACTCCTGATTTCTTAATACAACCACAAAATATTAATGAACAATAATCAAACTTAAAGATTTCATTTCACTCTCAAATAGGCCAGATATAAAAAGAGAATATTGTACTTTGTTAGAGTCAACTTTAAAAAAGAAAATTGTACTTCGCAAGTTGAAACTTTCTGAAATTCTAAAGTGTTTACAAAATCGACTCTTTGGAAGCCCATATTGAATTGCAACAATGAAACGAAATGGAAAACTCGATAACAATCAAGAAATTCAATATTTCATTTATGTTTTTGTAATTATTCTGCAGGCTTGGAGCATTGGCAGTGCTCATGTAACACAAGCTGTAGAGTTTTTACGCCATGGTGAACCTCCCCACACCTTCCCTCCCCTCCCCTCATCCTTCCAACACGATTGGCAGCAGCGGTACCAAGTTGGTGTCATCGTGCACAGTGCAGCGGGGATGCGCTATTGTTCCTAGCTAATGAACACTGCAATTTGCATGACTTCGGATTATGTCACAATGTACATCAGAATTGGGTCCTACACAGGGGCCCTGCCAGTGAGTCTACACCAGGGGATCGCTACACCTTACAATTTTACCATTCAAAACTTTTTTTCTAGTGGAGCAATTCTGTTATTAAATTGCTCGATCCCATGCAATCCTTTCTGGTGCTACGCCGAGTTTTGTATGCCAGTCCTACACATTTCAAGCCTATGTTTAGCAAAATGTCACAACCCAGTACAAGTTAAAGGATAGTAACAATGTATTTGATTGGTGGGATAAAAACCCAGGGCAAAGATCATTCTGTATCTAAATTTGATTTGATTTTGTGCGTCCATCATACCCTGAAGGCATGTAAGAACAACGCTAATATTTGATTTGGTGGATATGAATTGTTTCAACTTTGCAAAATCTGTTAAAGGAGGAAAACTAATGTGTATACTTTGTCACATTGAGCATTTGATTAGGGATCATGTCATGTCGGGCGAGATGTTCATGTTTTGTAGGCAGCGATTGATACTTATTATACTGGTCAAAATAACAGGTTCTTTTAATGATATCACTAGGGACCACTTTACCAATATCAAATGACTGAGGGAGTAAGGGATGAGATTGCATTACATTTATACACGGCAGTGCTGGTATACTCCTCGGAAGGCCAATAAGTCCCTTTAAGCACCACAGTGGAAGTCAAGTTCACACCTATGTCATGTATCAGCCATTACGTTTACCATCAGATCTCCGTCCACCGAGCCACAAATCACAGAGAAACATGACATCACCTCACCCCGATGAAATCATCCTCAAAACATCAACTTAAACAGGGTAATAAAAAAATCTGGAAAAATATCCAGGAGCATTAAAGTGTCAACATCATGAAAATATATTTTTATATCTACATATAACAGGCAATATGCAACATAATCTCAGGATTACAAACTAAATTCCACTATGTACATACACAGGATGGAATTCAGGACAATGCAGGACGAAACAGCAAGAAAACATAATCTCTTGATCTTTGACATACTCGATTAAGTTACATTCACATTTTCAATATATCTATTTTTTTTATATTTCATGATCTGTTTCATTTTGTAACCTTAACTAATGACAGTGATTCCAAGAAGTTCAAAGCGGTTCTTTAACATTTGTTGTCTCAAGGTGGTAGTGCCCTAATGGCATGGTGGTAAATTGACCTTAATCTAAAGCCAGCTTATTCATCAGGGTGTATGTATATCAAAGGGAATAGATTATAACCCCTTTCAACATTCAGGCATTTCCTTCTCCAGAATTTCTTTACTGAGCGCTCTCATGACAAAATAGAACAACAGATGGTCAAGAGCAGATGTACTCTTACATCAGAGTTGTCTACCTTAGCGTAAAAAATAGTCGTATTCCAATGGAAAATGCAAACAAATTTCAGCTACCTTTATAAGTACTTCACATAATCTAGAATGGGCAGGAACATGCTAACTGTGTGCATGCTACTCTCATCCAATATCTCTATATAGGACCTATATTTACTCCTTTGGGATAAGATCTTGGGACAGTTTTGGCAATGCATGAGAAATAACATCAAAAATTAATACTGCTCTGCGGCATGTAAAGTTTGAGTCATGGAAGATCTGTGGTAAGAGCAGGTTTATACTACAGTGCTCTAGCCATTACTTCCTTCTTAATTTTCATGTTAATGTTCACATAATATATATTTTGCTATTAAATATTTCCATTTTTATTAGATTAGCTGCGGACATTTTTGTTCCCGTCTTTAGCTATGGTTCCAGGTGCTGTGGTTATTTACTACTTTCTATTGATAATGATAAAATGACAGATGATAAATGTCTCCTCACTCCATACATTATGTTATATAGATCAACTGCACAGTATTCGAATTTGTAATTTGCATAAAGGCAGAAATATAATAACTTTTAAATACATCTCCTGTTTTATTTCAAAAATTGAGAATTTTATTTCACAAATTGAGAATGAATATTAATGGCATTTTGGATATATCATTTTCTGTTTCCTGTCATAACTGGAAAACAATAATACTAATATTCACAATGAAATTATTTTAAAAATCAAATTGCATTTACATGTACCGAATTCTTTTATATACCTATATACAATATTTTCTGTCGATTATTTGCAATAGGCTAAACATGACATTCAATTTATAAACAACAGTAAAAAGTTCTTGTCAAATTGTTGGTAAGAAAATTCATTCAGAAAAAAATAACGATTTTTATTTTTTTTTACATTTATTTTCTTCTCTCAAATCATATCTTAATTTTTAGACAAAAATAGGATTTTATTAAAACCAATTAAGTTTAGCATAAAAATTAAATGTTTGTCCAAATTCCGCAGTAAATATATTTCTCAAAAAAATTGTAATTTAAAAGTAGCGCAAAACGAAAAAATGGGAAAATATTCGGAAATACAATTTGATTGGATTTTTTATGTTATTTAGCATCCTTGATTTATTCAAACATTCGAGTCCTGTACATTTATAGATAACATGCAATGGACAAATTTCTGGCTATGTAGGAATAAAGACCATTTGCAATCTGAATCATGTTTCAGCTTCCCCAATTAAAAACTAGCTGCAGTAACAAAGAAAAATCAATATTTCATAAACCCAGGCCTCATGAATATAGGGTATTAAATATCTAGAAGTAATCAATAAGTTTTCAATGACAAAGTGTACCTGTTTTATCCTACATGTTGTTACATCTGCACAGGCTTACAATCCTTATCTAGTCGAGTCCCTCCCATCTGCCATCCCAACCAGTGGCGCAGTCGTGCGATAATAGCTGTATTTAATGTTTTGAATGTACCTAGTATTGATACCACTGCCCTGGTACACACAATATCTATCAAGGATTTACTGGGGCCCAATCAAATCTCAGTTCAACATTAACGCCTCTGATAATAGCCTGTCCACGATATTTATTCATTACAGTTCCCAGCTTGCTTCCGTTGGTTGGGTGGCTAGGTCAGGTCATAGGAAAGTCATAATAAGTTAGTTTCCATAGTAGAACACAACCTAGCGGGGTCAAGGAGCTAGATTGGATTTGTGTAAGAAAAGACCGACCATCTGGACCCGAGATTTTGACTTGAGACGACACAACAGTAAAGAAACAAAGATATCAGACTTATCAAATCTGTCAAAGGGCGAAATCAACAATAGGGGACTCTCAGCAAATAGGGAGCTCGCCACCCCACTCCACATACATAGTCTAGGAATCGTTAATTCACGCTCCACTGATTTATGCATGTGTAATTATTTGGCTGATGGGAAGTACACAATACATTGATATAAATCAGACAAGAGGCCCAGCCCAGCTTAATATATAGACGTAGGCAGCATAAGCCAGCATCCCTGTATTGTGACAGGGCCGAGAGCACCTGCTCCTGATCAATAATAACATGACTGACCCTCTGACCGGTCTGCCCCAATAGCTGCCTGCCTAACTGCCCCAAATCACCCATCATTATAAGCCCTTCTACCCAGGGTATACATGGCACAATACAAACTAACCAATTTTCATACAAAACCCTTCTTGGGTCACTTCATCCTGCCGTTATCCACTCTGTCGACTGATGACACCCACCAAGCCAAGTCAGGGAGTCAATTCCATCTTTAACATTTGCAAGCAATCTTCAACAAGCTACATTCAATTTTTCAATATTGGACACATTTTTTTCATAGTCAGACTTGTGTCAATATTTGACGAAAGAAAACTACTTTTTAGTAATTTACACTTTAGTATGATTACAAGCAGATTTGATTTTGTACATGAGGGGAACTCCTTCTATTAATCTTGTAACCTCGCAAGCCGCATTGAATTCTTGTCCCTGGAAACTTAGATCCCTGTTGGTCCCTACACTTTGGTCTCAGCAGTATGGACAACAATACACTTTCCAAGCAGAAGCAACAAGATTGTCGTTATATTCTAGAAATTTGGCAGCCAAGGCTAACATAACAAGGTTTCTAAATCATATTTTTCATAGCCAAAATTACATTAGCATATTGATATAGGGTACTCAACAAAAAGATCTTCCAAATTCTACATACAATAGAACAGTCTTGGAGGGAAATTGGAGTTTCTAACTTCAATAATTTTTTCAGGTTATTATAGTCAAGCTTTTGCAATCATTTGAAGTTTTAAGTTCTGAGAATTAATATCTGCAATGAAAGTGTTTTTAGAGATACCTTGAATGGCAAGATTAATTAGGAGAGAAAAGCAAAGTTAGATGTTTAAGTGTTGTGGTGGGGCATATCGGTCTGTGTTTGTCCAATGTCCACTAAGTAGATATCTAGAGAACAGGGAACAGAGCAGAAAACCCCAAATTCTGCAGCAGCAGCAGAGGAGGAGGAGGAAGAGGAGGAGGAGGAGGAGGAGGAGGAGGAGAATGGAGATACACTGGCTGGAGTGGTCAAAGAATAGTGTTTATTAGCATATCATTGCTTATCTGTGGTAACACTTATCACAGATCTAAGGCCAACGAATCTTAGAACTTAAAAAAACTTGATGTAATTAGTACTTGGCTAACAACAGAATATTTTTCGATATGATTAATTGTCACCTATAAAATCAAAACTAAGTTGGATACTTTTTAACAGAATTTCTAGTCCATCAGATAAAACTTTTACACTTATTGTGAGATTTTTACTGAAATAATTAAATTATATACAGATTAACTTTGGACAAATAATGTGGTCCAATTTTACAATGTTTCGGTATAAAGAGGTACCTCCATCAAATGTACTTATGATAACATAATCAAAGAGTTACTATGTAATTAATATACGTTACCAAACAACTGACTCCTATAAACGGTATTAACTGTAATAAATCATGGACCATTGAAATTTGTTTCATTGCATTTAGTATATACATTTATAACTTGGAAATAATATTTTGATATTCATTCTGTTTAGTAGCACAATAAAATGATATTAATATCTTCATAACTATTGACTTGTTTTATTGCAGATAAATTTATGACCAGTTTTTGAAAAATGAGGCAATAACTTGAGTAGACTAATAAAGTGTCCTTAAGTTACCCTACCTCTCACTGTATTCCACTGATCACATCATACTGTTCATGGTTTTACTGTCCTTATAACACTAATTACACATCCTAATTCCTAATATATCTTTAAAGTTAACTAGGGATATTCATATGACATAATCACTTAGATTAGTTTTTGCATCAAAGTATGCAAAGGAACAGCAAAATACCCAAGGTGCCCTGACGGACAAATTAAATATAAATAGTACCCTTTAAGGAAAATTGCAAATTAAATCAAACGTCTTTATCAGTCACTTCAGAAGAAGTGTTTATTAAATACAGAAAAGCTGCTGGGTACCAGAACTACCTATTTGTGTAATAACATTAGCATTTACACCTAACCTTCCTCAAACTATTTAAGCTAATCACTAATCTTCTCCAACATCACTTATTGCTAACAATCTTAAATATTCAACATATATTAATTTCTGATGGCAGGGAAATTCTATACATAGTTATCTACCTAGAACAGCATCAACTGTTTTGAAGATAAAAGCAAGCAGAACTGTTTATACCTGCAGTCCAGCTAATCCCCCATTGACCCAAAGGAAATAGGGTTATATATATAATCCAGAAACCTTCTATTTATAGCAACAGCAACCTTGGTCTTGGACATTTTGACCTTGAAGCAACCTCAAGCAACCTCAAGCAACCTCAAGCAAGCACTTCTTGTAAAGAAGCCATACGAACTGAAGTTATTGTACATAAACCATTTTCTATTTACAGTAATGTAACAGCGAACTGGCTAGGTCTGCAATGTGATGCATACCTCAAGACACAATGATTACGATACGATACATATCACGATACAAATATCTGCTAAAAAGGTCAACTTCATAATGACTGAGTGCAGGACTTACACTCAATACTATCGAAATATACTTTTTATAAGTACTTTTGGGTATTGACAACATCTTTACTGAAAGATTAAAAAAACACCAAGTACACGATTTTTAGAGTTTCATGAAAAGTGGATTGATAATTCCAGTACTGTAAGTGTATCGCAATACAGGCTAACAAAACAATTTAATACCATACACAAGAAAGTATCACAATACAATATGATATATCATTGCAGCCCTAACAGCGACCTTGACCTTTGAGCATGAAAAGCAATCCCAAGGCAAACACTTCTGGTAGGGAAGCCCTGTATGAAGTTTGAATATCATTGGTCCATGGGAACACAACTTATTGTGTGGAAACAGGCAGATGGACAGATGGATGAGCAGACAGACTTTATTAAAATGTAATGTACCATTTGACCTCCAGTCGTTGGGGGTCATTCTTATATAAATAGCACTACCAATTTACCTGAGCAACAACAATAAATCAGGGGGTTTCGTGCTGCTATCTTACATGTAAAAATCGCTCACATTTTTCACATTGGTATTATACAACAACTAACCACCAATGATAAAAATCAATTTATATTTAGAAGATCAATTTCTGGAAACCATAAACCAAATTAGCAGATAGGGAGTGCCTGGTGCCTCATTTAGTGTTTGCATATTCCATTCAGCTAATAACTTGAACTTTGCTGCTATAATTCTTTTTGCCATATTAGTCAAAGTGCAAATTTAAAAGGGTTACTTGTGGAACAAACTGATTTTGTACACTGAAAACACAGCATCAGTTAGTACACCAAACACCAAAACAGTGATCTCAATAACTTATCAAAAGACTGCATGCACAACCATTAAAGTATCTAAAGATCATGAGCAAAATTAAACAAATAAAAATTAACGACAAAATTATTCAGGAATCTATGAATTAATATTAATATGGTGACATAGGAGGAATTGTTACATACCTGGGGTTAAGGCAGGCCTCTTTCTGCATATGCTCCTGAAGTTTCCTCCGAGATCTGGTACTATTCTTCTTTGTTCTAAAAAATAAAGAAACCGAATAAATTAATTATAATACAGCATATGGTATATTTTTATTATTCTGAGTTAAGTCACTGTCGTAAATTAAAACACTCCTCTCGAAAATAGAACAAATATATTACAAAAATAAGAAACCCCTGCCTATGAAACATATCAGACAAATTGTAATCCTCTGAATTGATAAATGAGAGAAAACAATCAAGTTAAGTTGAGAAAGCGAAGCCAATACCCCTTGTTTCAATCACTGTTAGATATAACTGTTGAAAATACAACAGTTTTCACTCGTTGTATGCACCGCTTAACTTAAATCTATTATCCAGAAACAGTTACCACAGAACAATCGTGTTGGAGGTATTGGGAAATCGTACATGGTAGCAAGTAATTTTTGTCATTGAAAAGATATCATTTCTACCACTTCTTGAGAACAGCATCGGACCAAACCCATCGGAAAGTTGCCAGTGGTGCCCAATATCTACTAACTCTTTAAAAAATGTTCCGATCAATATATAGTGCCTACAGTTAAAACTAAAGTTAAAAAAGTAAGAAACAATATTTGAGCAATTACCTTTATTTATGGTTGGATGAAGAAATAGCATGGCATTCTAATCTTTAGATGATAAATCGGAAGGGCCATTAAAATCTTAATTGTGCAACGATGTGTTCCCCTGTGGAGACTTCCAAACTCGGCACAACCTATAACGGTTCCAGGTGCTTTGGAAATGTAAGATATTTCACCATAAAAATTACACCCGTCTCAAAGAGAGGTCCTTGCCTATTCCCAGTTAGAGCTTATCACAGATGTTAAATGTGCATGTATCATAGAAGTATCGATCATTAAATTAAACTGAGATATTAGTCTTTACTCCGAGGGCTAGAATCTAATTTAGTCAGACAATAATATTTGATATATCACCATCATATTTCTGTATTTTTAAGGCCAAGGACCTGATGATATAAATACGACTCCAATTATTTATTGAAGTTAAATTGCATGACAGGTATGAGTATGCTCAAGACAAGTATGCTCAGGATCTTGAAGTACTTCCAGACGTGGTGTAATCCTTTAAGGAGGGTTGTTCAACATTTCATTAGCTTAATAAACTTTTGAAATTTATTTTCCATCGCAAACAAAACAACAACAGAAGACCAAAGTGCCAGCCGAACTGTAATTTGAGCTCAAAATCAATAAGATTTGGACAAAACATGTACATCGCAAAATTTACGTGACGACTCTTGGAAAAGGTACTAGAAGAATAAGACCTGGTGTTATGGAAAGCTAGTTTAATAGAAATGTGTCCAAAAGACACGAAGAAAATCAGTATTGTATATATATTAATTGAACATTGTACCTCCACATCTGTTTATTCCATACAAGGTTATGTTATAATGGCATGGTTTCCATATCAACCTATTTACACATCATTCATGCATTTATCATTGCTAAACAAAATGGAATTAAAAATGCAAGAATTTTCTTAAAATCATGCATAGCTTCTCAAATAGGTTCCATTTTTGGTCACAAAACTGAGAAATAATCATGTGACCATGACTGTCGAAACGCTGCAAAACTCAACTGTGAGCAAATTAAAATGTTCACCTGCTTCTGTACCATGGGATGACCATGACCCAACAAGTCAGGTTCAACCCAACCATAAGTCAAGACAATTCTTTGAAAATAATTAAGATGAAAATTTTAATCTTTTCTGTATGCAAATATGTTGCCACTTCCATCGGGTCTTCCTATTTTTTTTTGTTCTCTAATTATTCTACAGAATCATCAGGTCTTTAACCTTCAAATGCCAAAGTCAAACAGCACAAGTAGCACCAGGAGGAGAAATATTCATGTCAAGATAACCAGATCATTGGAACAACAGCGTTCATCTGACCCATAACTTAAGCATCAAGGTATTATATAGCCAGCCAGAGATGCATTCTACTACGACAAGTGATACATCCCAGGTCTTAATAAATATGTAATCTATCAAAAATCGCATTAAGTATGATTTCCTTTTATTCCCTCACATGGGGGAGGCCAGTAGGCATGATAACTAGTTGTCCTAGCTCGCTGTATCAGGAAACACCGAGAAGACATGCTTAATCACAAAAGACATAGAAACTATTGTCCATAAACTTTATTGATAAATCAAATAATCATTGTTAAATGCACAAATTAAATCTGTTATTCGACACACTTTGTACGTAAGCTCTGGGTTGGATACCAAAGGGTTAATTGATTTTCTGTTTATTATGATGTAAAGAAGTGAGGCAGAACGAACTCTAATGAAGCTTTAGTTAGACAGAACAGATTTTCAACACTAAATTGTATATATTTTTTACATTTGTCTTTATCAAAATGTGCTGTATGATAAAATACACTAGAAGCCAGTAAATTTGAAGGTTACAGAAATCATACATCTATATCAATCACAACGAAATAAACCAGGAGAAGAATGTGACAAATGTCTCTGTCTTTGATTGACAGGCAGCTTTCAGAATAACATTTTGGGCAATACTTTCTCCAAATTTACCATTTAAATGATAAAGAACTGACAAACTGTATATTAAGGAATATAGTGAAAGGTTTAAAGGCAAGAAACATTGTTAAAATTCTACAAGACAATATCATTAATGATAAAGAAAGCAAATTATTTATCAAGATTACGATGTTAAAGGACAATACTACTATTAGTTTAAAAAATATCATTACTAGTCATGTACATGACCTACAACCCTAGACTTGCACAAGTCCAAGATGTATTTTCTATCAATATCAATGATTGTGGAGTCCATCACTAAAATGATTACATCTGCGAATAAATATATTGGTTTGTTTGTGCTTTGTGTCCTATTTACAGCTGTGATCATTTGAGGACATGCCAGGCTTTGGTGGTGGAGGAAAACCAGAGTACCCGGAGAAAAAACACCGACCTACGGTCAGTACCTGGCAACTGTTCACGAAGGCCTTGAACCCAAAGGTGGAGGGCTGTAGTGACCATTGATGTCAAACACCTTTACCACTGGGCCACCGTGACCCCTAGAATAAATATACTGACATTGTCAATTTCAATACATCAAATATTATCAATCTAGGGAAAAACTTAGAGAATAGCTTGGTTATTAGATAACCTTTAAAATTCCTTCACAACATCTTCTAGAATAGCTTTTTCATTTAGGCAGTTTAACTGCTGTTGTGAAAATGATCAACATCCAATTTTTTTTGTAAGAGTTATCTTCCTTTATCATAGTAGTGTACCAAAACACTATCGTCTGATCAAACATTGGTGAAATAAAGCACTGTTTTGTATTGTGTTTTCTTTCTTTGATAGCGGAGTGATTCCCATAATCGATCTAGATACTGTTATGCGGTACAATGCAACAGTCAAAATATTTACCATCTCACTTTCGATCGATGCCAACTTGTTATCAATTCTCCATCACAATTTTTGCACTGTGTATTATTAAGAGTGAATGACCATTGCTCACAACAAAATAATTAATTCATATCTTTGTGTAATAGTGTATGCCTGTGATCCAAGTAATGTGTATCAAGTCTTAAATTGATTTAAAATTGTTGTTGTATACATCGCAGCCAGATGCATGGGATCTGCAGGGACGGTGCAAGGTTAAGAAGCATGGGGCCTGCTCATTTTGTGTTCACAGAGCACTCACTAGATGGATGACTAGAAAGGTGCATCACTCCATTAAAATAAATGTAATACCGATGGACAACCTGGTGTATGCCAGATCGACAGGTTTTGCGAGATCGGGTAACTTCAACTGATGTGACGTGGCTAAGGCTGACTGCTAAATGTCATTTCCAAACATGAATAAACTTCAGTGAACTATGCTTTTATAGTATTGTTTTATCTAAAATAAGACACATTGACAATTTTCAAATTCTTTATCCCGTGTTTTACAACCTTGATAACGCATATATACACTGATCGTATGTTGAATCAGCTCTCAATTTGAATACATACTTTCTACTGGTCACATCATTCTGATTGGCTGACAGTGGCATATAACTACATTTTGGAGCTATGTGTACCATACTGGGGAAATATACTTTGAGTTTGAGTCACATGGAAGATACAGCCAATCAAATTAATTCAGTTAACATTTTCTACCAAAAAACGAATGGTATAGGTGTTAGTCATATAGCGGGTGATAGTTTGATGAACTATCCACTGGGTGCTAGTCTTCACACAGCAAAGAAGTTCTATATGACAGTTCTGATGAACTAGCCATCTGGTGTAAGCCTTTTCACAGCATAGAAGTCCAATAACACATTTATATATATGGATCATATCTAACAATTTCATATCTTTTTTGTGCGACAGTCAATCAGGATTAGGTTGGAAAGGAAGGTTGTGTCACCTACAATACTAATCCTATTGCCAATCAAACTGAAGGTTAAACATGATTTCGGTAATGCACGACTCGCTCTATTTGTCACGATAAAATGATACCTAGTGGATTTCGTGTCAATTTAACTGTACCAATTACAATGTCAATTAAAGTTTGGGATGCAGATCTACTCACCAACCAACCAACACATTTATCTTCATCTCTATCGCCTTATAAATGAATGGTAAATCAAATGATAGATGCGAGTTTAAAAGTTTAAATACGGCTACATTTAAAGTACTAGGATTCAACAGCAGCAAATCTTTTATAATGAATAGTAAAAAAGACATATTCTTAACATTCTACTCAATCTCACACAGGTTGTGTTACACAAATTTAACGAGCTGACATGTTGATACTGAATAGAAAAACCAGGTTGGCAAATAAACATCCTTTGCCCTATCCCTGTGTCCAATTCTTTAGTTTTATGGTACAATTCCTAAAGGAAACAAGGAGATCTATAGCGGATAAACAATATTTATAGGCTGCAAACAACTAGAAAAATTATATGTGAGTAATTACAATATCAATAATTAATTCTGCTCCATTGTTCTGTCAATACCTATTTCTGTACATCATGTACGTGGCGTGAAACTGTTTGTGTATTAAAGGCCGGAGTTATTAGAAGATTTCCACGGGAACTAACATCCCATAATCAGTGACATTGGAACAACTGTTAAATGATAATTGAAACAAACGACTCACATGCTGCAAACATGTTGTTTCCACAGGTTTGATATGAACATTACTCATGTTCAATTTCAAAGTCCAATTACAAATAAATTGTACTGAATATTAAATTGGTACAACAGTATCAAAGTTACCTCCCTTTGATGGAAACAAAAGGATTTTTTAGCCATATGCAAAATAAAAACCTGAATGCCTCCCATCTCAACATTTTTTTCCAAGAATCAAAACATGAATTTAAAAAACATGTAAAATAAAATGCTGAATCTGGCATGGTAAGTTTTCAGATACACCTGTACATGTATTTTTCATTTTCTATGCAGCCATGTAATTTCCATTTAGATTTTAATTAGTACACATGTACAATGGTCTTCACTTTCACTAAAATCATTAAAATACAATTTCAAAAGGTACAACAATGTACTGTAATATGGTTCATTTAAAATAATGTAAAAGAAAAAAGCAATTTCTGGATCACCTTTTCATTAAACATGCTGAATGCATCTTGAATATACCAATGTTTCTGATCTTTCTAACAAGAAATATCTTCAATCTCGCCCATTACTTTTAAGAAATCAATGAGGAAATTATTCTAATGCATGCAAGGTATTTTTTTACGCAATGCCCGTTTATGTATGTGATTTTCATAAAGGCAAGCCACCTGAACAGAATATTAAGGGCGGAATAAGTGGCGAAAAGGTAGGGCATAATAGGATACAATGAGTGATTAAGGAGATATGCGTAGAAAAGAATATCTACAAATTTATTTATTCATCATGTTTCACTGCTGTGTAGAAAAGATATGAAATTAAAGATTTGGACAAGATCAGGTAGGACAATTAAAATTTAAGCCATCATTATATATTCCAAGAAAACTTAATTCTGAAAAAACCTTGAAGACTTGGATTAACTTGACCTTCAAACTCCTATTTTTTAACTTTTCTTAAAAACATTATTCGCATACTTGCCTCATCATCCCAATATAATCAGTACAGTTTGCCATTTAGATGTGAAAGGCTGCAGTTGTTTAAACCAGTAATTTGAAATAAAACCAGACAAAACTCTCCATCACAATGTTAAAACAATAAATTCTCATTTCAAACGGGAGTCACAGCATACCAGAGTGAAACCTGAGAATTAAAAAATTCTTAAATTGCAGCAGCACCTTGCACAGTGCATGTAGGGAAGTGGAAGTCGTCATGATTCTGAGTAAATCTGATAATTCACACCCGTTATCAAAAGTGATGTCAGCCCCCACTACAATCAGAATATCGCACTAATTGGGAAGAACTCACAATGTTTGCTTCCAGGTCCTGGTAAAACCACACTAAGTTTTGGTATCTACACAATACATGCCATCATTTCGGGGGGCAATGTCGGTGAGGAAACAGAAAAAGGGAGTATCCTTTTTAACCTACACAATGTGTCATTCACTTAAGTGACTTTAACCATGAACTTGGATGGGTTCTGAATCTCGAACACAATCTGTATCTTCACATACAATTCAAATGCTTTGTTTTGTTTGTACAGATTAAAAGACTTGATTTTGAAAGGCAGGTGACAAGAGAGAAATCAATATTGAAACCATATCAGCATTAATAAAATTTGTGCACATTTATTAGTTAAATTCTGACACAAATAATTACAATTAAACAGTTAAGTAGGCTTGAGTTTCGATAAAAGTTTCACTTAATTTGCATGTTTTCAGTCAAAAAATCTCATTACTATACAACAACTATGTCCTATCATTAACAGAGCTACATCATGTTTTAAGTTTATACTGCATTAGTGTCAACTTTGGTTCTGAAAAAAAATCATAACCTTATATTTTGGATAAAATTTCAAAATCTATGTCATATTGTTACATAACGAAAAGCAAAATTGTACTATGTCAATCAAAATACTAAGGAGATAATTACATGAAGGTGTTTCAACATTATTCAGCATTCTGCTCCCAATATGACAGTTTGTCTGTTATCTAAAAAGATCATAGACTTACAGAAATACAACTTGGAGCAGAAAAGTATTTCATAATCACCTTATTTTATAAATATTTGGCATTTTCATATCATTATTTGTTGTTCAAACTTGAGGCTGCATTTCACTAATGTAACAGCCAATAGCCAGCACTGACCACTGATGTGGGATGTTAGATTATGACATCACAACTTTAATGACATCATGATCAATCACATTGACCATGGCAGAGTTATGGTGCACAACTCAAAACAGGGAAAGGCAACATATCACTAAACAGGGAAAGGAAATATATTACGAGCTCTATTGTTGAACATATCACTAAACAGGGAAAGGAAAGATATTACCAGCTCAATTGTCGAACATAGCAATAAACAGGGAAAGGAAATATATTACCAGCTCAATTGTTGAACATATCACTAAACAGGGAAAGGAAAGATATTACCAGCTCAATTGTCGAACATAGCACTAAACAGGTTACCTAGTCACTAACTCAATTGTCGAACATATCACTATAAATAGGGAAAGGAAATATATTACCTAGCTCAATGGTCAAACATAGCACTAAACAGGGAAAGGAAAGATATTACCAGCTCATTGGTCCAACATAGCACTAAACAGGGAAAGGAAAGATATTACCTAGCTCAATTCCTAAACATAGAACTAAATAGGGAAAGGAAAGATATTTACCTTATAAGCTGAAATCTTAGTTTCATGTTTTCATTCATGAAATATAATTTTCATTCATGAAATATAATGTAATTTTGAAAGAATTACTTCAACTTTAACAGAAGAATGCCTATGTAAGGCAATATTTATGGGAAACATTTCAAATTTTGAATTTGATGACAGTATTGTTTATTTCAATGAACTTACAAGATATTGTGCATACCCAAAAAGAATGATCTTTATATAAAATTATCATAAACTTCATATTTTTTGAGAATTAACATCATTTTCAAAATCAAGTATCATTTGTAAAAGTAAAATGCACTGTTGACATCTATGTATATTTAAACTGAAGGAGGAAGATACTGAGTGTATGTTACAATGACTAACATAGCTTCAATCCTGACAACATTACCATAAAATTCAGAATATTGAATTGTGGAGAACCTTCAAATATAAATCTTACATTTTTTTATAATTACACGGTAGATAATGAGAATGTAGTCAGGACAATTTAAAGGTGTTACACAGTATATATAATTATTGTGCCATTTACATGCTAATTCATACACAAGATCATATTTCTCTTTTTTAAAACACAAATTTGAATATTCTCTTGATTTTCATTTTTGTTTTAAAAGATTTTTAACGATTATGTGAAAAACTGATATTTTTTTGCTTGAATGACTATCCACTGCTAAAGACACTGCACCAGAATTTTAGAGATTTTAAATACCTTGTAAAAACTGATCCTAAATCTAATTTTCTACCACTACTTCAACTAATTGATGACTGACTATTGTGGAAATAAAATCAAGAAAATCAATTAATCAGTCATGTGAGAAGTAACAAAGAAAATGAAATCTACAAAATGCTCGGGGTACCCAGAGCCTTTTATGCAATTTGTGGTATTTTGCATTTTTCATTTTGTCCTGATATTGATTTTGTACAAGTGAACATGTTTAAATAATCTAATTCCATTAGATGTGAAATGGAATAAAATAGAGAAAATAATATATGCTCACTGATTAGACAACTAGCGATAAGGACATGGGCAGATGTGTTCCTACTGTTGGGGTTCACTTCGGCTCTACAGCTTTCACATCCCCCTTTTATAAACCAATGTAAATGTTATTTGTCATCATACCACAGGTGGGTTCAAAAAAAAGATCAGCTATTTAAATACCATGTCAATATCATGTACAATATAACTTATGTAGGGTATTTTTGAGTTTAAAGTACATAATCTGTTTAACACAGTTTAAGCTAGGCACTGAAAATATATTAAATTCAAAATTTCCAGGCTGATGATACAGACATAATGGCATGTACACATTAACATAGACAGATGGTTTTGTATTATAATAGGTCTTTGTTTACATGAAAACTGGTTTCATATCATTGTATGTCTTTTGTTTACATGAAAACTGAACCCCTAATTGGAGTATGGTACTTATTTCAAATTTTGATTCATCTAAAAAGTACATATAACTCTCAATTAAAGTACATTAATTACTTATGTAGTTGAACAATTATATCAAATCTAAAACACAATTTTTTATTTTGTCTGTTTTTAAAGATATAGCAACACCTATATCATAATTAATTTAAGTTGTATGCTTTTCATTAATTCAAAAATATAATTTCTTCACATCATATCACAAGAATATAATTTTGTCAATTGATTGACATTATTTGTTGAAATGTATAAATATGTTCAATGCTATTTCTTAAAATAATTTATATACATTATTGATATTTTAATTAATTCATATATACAGTTATAGTTTAAGTGAATAGCACCTACAGATATGGAGCAAAAAAAGCCAAATAAGGGTCTGTGTTAAGTAGAGGGCTATTTACATTATGACTAATACAAAGAACAAAGAAATACATGGAGGCTTTAGTCTAACCATTGTGTCCCAGAGCAGAATTACTCAATATCTACAATGTACAACAAAATATCTTTTTTCAGTTCTTTGCAATACACAGTAATTAATAAATTGATACAATGTTGCATTATAGTTGCAAAATCATTCTCCTGTAAAATTGAATTAAATTAAGGATTTTGTAATGAAACAAAGGGCTTTTCGAGTTATATTTTGAGAAGCGAACGTCCTGTAACGATGGCAGGCCGATCGATAACGTCCACTCTTTGTGATCTGAGCAGCCTATATAGATATGACTAAGACATCATCAAACGACGCGCGGAAAGTCTTTGTTGTCAAATCCGACTCGACCCATTGCCAAAACATATCAACAACGACAAGACAATGCCACAGCATCAAACACTATTTATTAACAAATTCCATTTAACAGTAAAATTGCACGAGCATTGCATGGAAATTGCTGCAGCACATGCCCCACTACGGTAGCGAACGGGGCATGCGGCGAATGGAAAACAATGGGCTCCCAGACAGAAGCGTGGCACGTGCTCAGGTTTACGTCTTGGTAGCGATCAACATCGTCCAAAATACCGATTCCCGTTATACATAAATCGAAAAACATAAACATACCTTGACTTCAGCTGCAATAAAAAGTCATGACATTCGTTCAAACTTACCTTTTTCCACGAAATATATTTGACAGATGCCTCTTCCATTGAAACTACAGCGCCATACTATTTACCCATCATTCTGATGATGATAAGTAATACGCATGCGTATGTAGGTTTTGTTTAGGTATGGCGGTGTACGTAACGTGCCTCACCGCAGGCGGAGGTTTGCCGGTCTTCACACGATCTTCAGGAGATTTGAAGCCAGTATGTCACTCCAAAAGTTACAGTAGATTATATGCCATTTCTCTTGGAGGGCTGGTACCGGTGGGTTCTACACTTGGTGGAGGGCTAGATACTGATATACAAAATCGTCAGTGTGTATTGACTTGAGAGTGTGTGCCCTTTCACCCATGACCCACTAGCATCTTTGAAAGGGGGCCCGCAGTGGGATAATTGAAATAAACGGGCAATTTGCATGTAGTTAGCTAGAATTTTAATCAGCTATTTGTTATTTGCTTTCTCGTCAACATCAAAAGAAAAATAATTTGAGAAAACTGTTAAAGAATTTCAAAGTGAAGTAAGATTTATTTTCAAAATGAAAAGAAGAAAAAAGGAAAAAACGAACTTCTCATCAAGGCTCATTGAAAACAATCAAATATTTTAAAACAAATCTAATTTTATCTTCAATGATTTTATAACAGCAATATCATTGAAATATGCAGTTTTGAAATAATTCACGATGTTTCACAAAATGAATGTAATCTGTTTTAACCCTATATATACATTTATACAATATGGCT
Organism: Mizuhopecten yessoensis; assembly: GCF_002113885.1. Taxonomy (NCBI): domain Eukaryota; kingdom Metazoa; phylum Mollusca; class Bivalvia; order Pectinida; family Pectinidae; genus Mizuhopecten; species Mizuhopecten yessoensis. The sequence continues at coordinate 227,638 of NW_018408528.1, forward strand.
AAATTGCTTGAAAGCATCCCAATTTTTCCTCTCTGTTTTTATTTTCACTTTTCATATATGTTGCATACATGTTTTTACATTTTTCGGAAACAAAAGGTTTATGGATGAAAGGTTTTAGGATGAACATTTCAAAAAATGAATGAAGTTTAAGTATGAAAATTGAACACTCGGGTTTACTCCAAAGTAAATATACATTCATTTCCTAATTTAAACAATTTAAATGTTCATTTGAATATGGTCACTAATAAATTTTAACCGATATGTTAATATTATATGTAATTTTCAATTTCAACGGTTTTTCACCAGTTCTTTTCTTATTGAATTTAAACAAAATAAAGTTGTATACTGATATGCATGATGAGATATAAACAAGTCTTCATTTTGATAAAACTTCCATAATTTCAGTTTCCGGATTAATTGAGTAATCATGGATTACATGTGTCTGTTTTCTTTAGAAAGTAGGTGATTCCTTATTAGATTATATATTTTAAATGTCAAGGTAACATAATTGAAATTACCTTCAAGAACAATTGATCATTGGTTGCTCTGAAAGTAGTAACAAATTAATGCAAATAATGTCAAAATGTTTGTTAGATCTGCATTTTGATAGTTCCTGAAATAAATGTAGATTAATGGAGAATTGAGATCAGAGTAATATAAAGGAAAAAAGTAAAACTAGACATAGTGTAAAATTAATTAGTGAGCAAAATGATAAAGGCATGCGCATGTCACATTATCAATTTTAATGATATGGAAACAGAAAGTTTTACAAATCACTTATCAAGAATTTTGATATTAAATGCTTTTACTAATTTGAACTTGGTGATCACATCAAAGCCATATTTGTATTAAATATAGGAAAAATATATATAGGTAACAAATAACAAATGTGTTTCATATTCCTTTATAAAATCAGTTGAATTATTTTCTAGAGCTCCAATTTCAATATGTGTAGCCCAAATAAGCAGTCCTCAAATATACTGTATATGTGTGTAATAGTTTCAATTATGATAGTTAAACAGTAAAGTTATGTTTTGAAACTTATTGTAATTTTCACATATATTTATAAATAATATGTGTAAATAGAGCATTGCTCTTTGAAAATGTCCTTCTAATTAATATATAATCGATTCAAAACAGAAATTCCTATCTACGTTTTATGGTACAGAAATTGTGAAAACAGTTTTTAAATATGAATGAGCTCTCATTTCAGCAGTTATAAATATGGAAATGTAATGTGACATATGGATTGTGTGAATTTCTGAATGTTCACATTGATATATATTGAAGATCACCTGTTATATTGTAGGAGACAAAATATACCATTATTTATACATGTAAAACTACAACAGTGTTACAACGTAGAGCTATGGTAGATGGTCTGTGAAACGGTTTTCTTTTCTTTACATTTAGGTAATCATTGATGCATACTAAACTGTTTTTGCATTAAAATGAAGCAGGAAATTGAAATCCAGTTTCTTTGAGTTAATACTGATCTGTGTACACCACTTAGAAAAATAAATAACGCCTTATTGTAAATATAATGACACAGCTTCTTCAAAGTGTTTAGAACTCTGAATTCTTTGATAGTAACAATTAAAAATTACCATTTGAATATGAGTCATAAGCAAAAATAAGGCAAATCTCAACATTTCTTGTATTAATTGGATAGGCATTCTATATATATATATATATTCTAGGTTTGTTGAAATACTACAATATGCACGAAAATGACATTTGAGAAATTTTGCAGAGAGTGCTCAATATACTACATACAGCATCAAATGACAAAGACTAGTTTCGAAGGACACATCTTATCCTGATTTGTATTTTCAACACACAATAATATTCTAGAACCAAAATATGTTACTCTGTTTATCAGTAGTTGTCTTGGTCAGTTTATCTGCAGTTGTCATGGTCATAATATATAGTTGTCATGGTCTGTTTCTGTGTATATGTAGTTGCCATGGCCAGTTTATCTGTGTTGTCATGGTCTGTTTCTATTTTATCTGTAGTTGTCTTATTCTGTTAATCAAAAGTTGTCATGATTTGTTATTCTGTTAACTGTAGTTGTCATGGTCAGTTTATCTGTAATTGTCATGTTCATAATATCTAATTGTCATTTTCAGTTTATCTGTAGTTGCCATGGTGTGTTACTCTGTTTATCTGTAGTTGTCATGGTCAGTTTCTATTTTAGCTGTAGTTGTGTCTTTCTGTTTATCGTTAGTTGTCATGGTGTGTTACTCTGTTTTTCGGTAGTTGTCATGGTCAGTTTATCTGCATTTGTCATGGTCATAATATATATTTGTCATGGTCTGTTTCTGTGTATATGTAGTTGTCATGGGCAGTTTATCTGTGTTGTCATGGTCTGTGACTTTATCTATGGCTCTCATAGTCTGTTATTTTGTTTATCTGTAGTTGGCAGGTAAGTATATCTAGTTGTCATGGTCTGTTTCTGTGTATATGTTATTGTCATGACAAGTTTATCTGTCATTATCATGGTCATTTTATATGTAGTTATCATGGTCTGTTTATCTGTATATGTCCTGGCCAGTTTATTTGTGGTTGTCATATCCTGTTTATTAAAAGTTGACATTCTCAGTTTATCTGTACTTGCCATAGTCTGTTTCTCCTTACATTTCATGATCTGATTATCAGTTATTAGCTCACCTGGTCCGAAGGACCAAGGTGAGCTTATGCCATACCGTGGCATTCGTCGTCCGTCCGTAGTCCGTCGTACATCCGTACGTCAACAGTTCCTTTAAACAACTTCTTCTTCCTCACCGCTGATTGGAATTAAACTAAATTTGACTGGAAGCATCCCTAGGTGGTGGGGATTCAAAACTGTACAATTGGTTGGGCTGACCCCCCAGGGGGCTGAGGGGCGGGGCCAGAAGGGGGCGATTTGGCTATATTGCTTTAATTGACTTCTTTTCATGTGGGGATTCAAAATTGTACAAATGGTAGGGCTGACCCCCCCAGGGGGCTGAGGGGCAGGGCCATAAAAAAGATTATTTGGCTATATTGCTTGAAGCATTTTATTCTGTAGAACTATGCACTGGATATCAACCATACTTGACTGGAAGCATCCCTAGGTGGTGGGGATTCAAAATTGTACAAATGTTTGGGCTGACCCACCAGGGGGCTGTGGGGCGTGGCTAAAAGGGGGCAATTTGGCTATATTGCCATAAACTACTTCTTCTGTAAAACTATGCATTGGATATCAATCATATTTGATCAAAAGCATTCATGGGAGGCAGGGTTTCAAAATTGTACAAATGGTGGGGCTAACCCCCCAGGGGGCTGAGGGGCGGGGCCAAAAAGGGTTATTTGGCTATGTAGCTTTTAGCGACTTCTTCTCTGGAACTAAGTGATGGATATCAACCATATTTGACTGGAAGCATCCCTAGGTGGTGGGGATTCAAACTTGTACAAATTGTGGGGCTGACCCCCCAGGGAGGTGAGGGCGGGGCCAAAATGGGGCAATTTGGCTATATTGCTTTAAACGACTTCTTCTGTAGAACTGTGCCATGAATATCGATCATATTTAGTCGGAAGCATCCATAGGAGGCAGGGATTCCAATTTGTACAAATGGTGGAGCTGACCACCCGGGGCTAAGGGTGGGGCCAAAAAAAGTTTATTACTTGGAAATGGTTGAGATTCCCACCATATAACCATATATACAATTGCTGAGTATAAAGAGAAGAATGTACATTTGCTTCCAGGATGGCTCTAGGGTCTGGCCCCACCCTTGGAGACATAGTCCCTGGGCCATAACTTTAAAACGGTTGAGATCCCCACCCCAAAACTATATATACAAATGCAGGGCATAAAGACACGAATGCAGTCATGATATTAGAATAGACCCTGGGGTCCGACCGAACCCCTTGGGACCTAGTTTCTTTGTCACAGCTTGGAAACAGTTGAGATCCCCACCCTATAACCATATATACAATTGCTGATTATAAAGAGGTGAATGCACATATGCTTTCAGGATGGCCTTGGGATCTGCCCCACCCTTGGAGACTAAACCCCTGGATCATATCTTTGAAACGGTTGAGATCCCCACCCCAAAACTATATATACAAATGCTGGGCAAATAGAGACAAATGCAGTCATGATATTAGAATTGATCCTGGGGTCTGCATGGCCACAACCCTAGGGACCTAGTTTCTAAGTCACAGCTTTGAAACAGTTGAGATCCCCACCCCATAACCATACATAAAATTGCTTGTCATGAAAAATCTAATACAGATATGCTACAAGGATTGACCTTGGGGTCTGGCATTTTCCCTTTGATCTCATTTGGAGAATATTTTGCCATGATTGCTTAGATATCCAGGTGAGTGATACAGGCCCTCTGGTCCTCTTGTCTGTAGTTGTCATGGTCATTATATCTAGTTGTCATGGTTTGTTTCTCCTTAGTTTTCATGGTCTGATTCTCAGTTTATGGTCAGTTTATTTGTAGTTATGTTTTGTGATTCTGTTTATCTGTAGTCATGGTCAGTTAATCTATTTATCTGATGTTATCATGGTGTGTTACTTAGTTTTTCTGTAGTTGTCATAGTATGTTTATCTGCAGTTGTCATTGCCTGTTTTTCAGTCTATCTGTTGTCATGGTTATCATATCTAGTTGTAATAGTCTGTTATCAATGAATATGTAGTTGTCATGGTCAGTTTATCTGTGTTGTCATGGTCTGTTATTCTTTCTATCTGTAGTTGTCATGGTCTGTTGATTTGTAGTTGGCATGATAAGTATATATAGTTGTCATGTTCATGTATCTGTAGTTGTCATGGTGTGTTACTCTGTTTATCTGTAGTTGTCATGGTCTGTTGATTTGTAGTTGGCATGGTAAGTATATATTGTTGTCATGGTCATGTATATGTAGTTGTCATGGTGTGTTACTCTGTTTATCTGTAGTTGTCATGGTCTGTTGATTTGTAGTTGGCATGGTAAGTATATATAGTTGTCATGGTCATATATCTGTAGTTGTCACAGTGTGTTACTCTGTTTATCTGTAGTTGTCATGGTCAGTCTATCTATTTGTATCTGTAGTTGTCATGGTGTCATGGTCTGTTTATCTGTAGTTGTCATGGTCAGTATATATGTAGTTGTCAAGGTATGTTGCTCTGTAGTTGTCATGGTTTATTTATATGTAATTGTCATGACAAGTTTATCTGTCATTGTCATGGTCAGTTTATATGTAGTTATCATGGTCAGTTTATATGTAGTTATCATGGTCTGTTTATCTGTATATGTCATGGTCAGTTTATTTGTAGTTGTCATATCCTGTTTATCTGTACTTGCCATGATCTGTTTCTCCTTAGTTTTCATAGTCTAATCCTCAGTTAATCCGTACATAATGTAGTTGTCATGGTCTGTTTCTGTTTGTATAAAGTTGTCATCAGTTTATCTGTTGCTTTCATGCTCTGTGACTCTGTTCATCTGTAGCTTTCATTGTCTGTTATTCTGTTTATCTGTAGTTGCCATATTATGTTTATCTCTATAGTTGACATGGTCAGTTATCTGTAGTTATTATGGTCAGTTTATCTGTAGATGTCATGCATTACATCTTGTTGTCATGGTCTGTTTCTTTGTTTGTATGTAGTTGTCATGATAAGTTTATCTGTGCTGTCATGGTCTGTGACACTGTTTATCTGTAGCTTTCATGGTCTGTGACTCAGTTTATCTGTAGCTTTCATGGTCTGTGACTCTGCTTATCTGTAGCTTTCATGGTCTGTGACTCTGTTTATCTGTAGCTTTCATGATCTATGACTCTGTTTATCTGTAGTTGTCATTGTTTGTTATTGTTTATCTGTAGTTGTCATGCTCTGTTACTATGTTAATCTGTTGTTCTCACAGTCTGTTACACTTTTAAAAGTTATATTTAATTTTCATGATGTGTTACTTTTTATATGTAGTACTGTAGTTGTCGTGATTTAGTATAGTTTTAAGCTTAAGTTCTCATTCTCTGACAATATGGATATTTGAAGTTAATGAGTTAAAACAAAATTGAATTTCATTTTTGTTAAAAAAAATAACAAACATAATTATTTATAGGTATGTAGATTTTGAAATTGAAAGCTTGATAAGGAACTTTTTTTTATCAATTTATCTCATTGACTGGTAAAAGGTATAATAATACTTTAAGTCAGACTAATCTATTTTTTGTAGGAGGTATGGGACAAGTAAATTTTATTGATTTTACATCAATTATGAAATAAGTTTTTCCAACTTGTATTAATCACTCTTGTTGACCTGGATGGAAATGTGCATCTTGGTGAAAGGCGAGTGCACTTTCTACTGTGCCAGCTGACCACCATTAATGGATAAATACATCATGAATGCATAAATTGAAGACCTAAGACAGTTTTTTTCTGTTTCATGTGACTTTTAACAGAGCTAACTCAATCATGCATTTGTATATCCCTTAATCCCTTAATCCATTTAATACACAACTATTCCACAATTTGAATTTATCAGCTAATGACCAGAAGTAGAAAAAGGTTGAAAGAAGTCCTTTTTTCACACGTTTTACAGATTTTTAATTTATAACAGTTCATAATGCTACAGAAGTGGAATATTATTGACACTGTTATTGGAAAAGTTTAATTTATAAACGCCCGTATCACAGCTCCACCTAACCAAGCGAGGAGTTTTGGGTCCCTGTGAGTTTCCAAATTAGATTGAGTATGGTAGAATATTATCACGTCATAATCTTAAATTTTTTGTTGCACAGCCTCAAGGGCAGCAACTCCGCAATGTAAATACATGTACAGGTGAGGATAGAGTCACTAGCAATATGAGTTTGTCAGCTGTGATGATTCTCGCTTTAATCTGTTTTACAGCTTCCATTCCCACTGATCGGCTCTCTCAACGGGGTTCACATGTTTGGAGCCAATCACAATGTTGACCTTCTATCCTCCACAACAGATGATTCCAAGGTCATTTGGAAGGTGTTTCAAGACAGGTAAAACAGGAAAAGGGGTATCATATCAACTTATCTCAGAATCTCATTTCTATTTTAAAATGTACGACTTTTGGTAAATTTGATTTGTTATCTCTCATTTTATCTCACCTGGTCCTTTGTTGCACTGTGGTGTCCGTTGTCCGTCCGTCAACAATTTCTTCAAGCTGCTTCTTCATCTTACCCACTGATTGGAATTTGACCAAATTTTACTGGAAGCAACCCTAGATGGTGGGGATTCAAATCAATACAAATGAGGGGCTGACCACTTCTTCTCTGGAACTAAGAGTCGATATCAATCATATTCGGTAGGAAGCATTCTCAGGTGGTCGGGATTCAAAATTGTATGAACGGAGGGGCTGACTCGCCATACGCTACCCCAACTTACGCATCCACCCAAGGGGAGGCTGATAGGCAGGGTTAAAGGTGTAAATTAGCCATATTGCTAAAACTGACTTTTCCTCTGGGATTATGAAATTGATATGAGCCATATTTGGTTGGAAATATTCTCAGCAGAAGGGGTCAAAATTATACTAGTTGATTGGCTAAACCAGTGGGCTGAGGTGCGGGGCAAAATGAGTAATAACTTGGAAATGGTTGAGATCCCCAGCCTATCACAATATAAACAACTGCTAAGTATAAAGAAACAAATATACAAATGCTACCAGGATGGCTCCATATGCAATCAAGATTGGAACCGGGGACTGCCCCTATCCCCCGGATTATATTTGCAGTAGTCTGTACTACTCATGGGGATAATTTGCCATTATTACTTTAATATCCAGGTGAGCAATACAGGCCATTTTGGTCTCTTGTTTGCTTTAGGCCTTAAAGACAAGCTACTCATATGTCAATAAGCAAGATTGTGTACATTTTAATCTGTAATAAAAACAACATGGTTGATGTACCATGAACAAATAATAGGTTACAGTTACCAGGTTTGTAATGGTACTTAAATAAGACAGTTTAATGATATAATACTGAGTCTTTACAATCCTCTGGGACCTCAGTACCAGCTTTCTCCGCAGTGAATAGGTGATATATTTTCTTGTATTTCTATTGCAATGTACTTGTAACCAAAATAGAAACACCTGTCTGGAATTTGTTTAGCCTTATCAATGTCCTTAGCTGTGCCTGCTCCATTCTGAAACTGGCAAGAAGAATATGGTAGTAACAATGCAATCTTCTTGAATTTTGAGAGATCAAGTTTGTTATCAAAATGTTTTAGCGCCAGTACATGACATGTCTTAAGTAAATTTCATATGTAGATTTCCCTTGGTCTGTAGTTGTGCATGTTATATTTTGAGACTAATCGGAAAGACAAGCTAAAGTTTTTTCTTAAATTCTTATCTAGGTTCTTCATGATAAATGAGCAATTATATCATTTTGAGACTGATAGGAAGAACAAGATGGCCCCCAGGCAGCCATCTTGGATTTTGACAGTTAAAGTTTGTTATCTCTATTATCAAGAAGAACTTCACTTACCTTTCTCAAATTTAATATGAAGCGTTCCTTTGGTCTTTTGCTGAAAGGTAAAGATGGGATCCAGGCAACTCAAATTTAATATCACTATTCCTCAGGAAGTGCTTGACAGACCTTTCTGAAATTGTTCGTAGTTGTGCATGTTTCATTTTGACACGGAACAGTAAAACAAGATGGCCATTAGGCAGCCATCTTTGATTTTAACAGTCAACATTTTGTTACTTTTATATACCAAGAAGCACTTGACAGACCTATTAGGTGTTTTTGGTGTTGAACATAGATTCCCTTACCAATGGCAAAACATGTAAATTTACCCCAGTCCAATTAAAAAAAATCTGAAGGAATGCTGGTTGAAAAGAAATGTTTTCAAAATATTTGTGGTGCTGACCTGTCTATGTTTTGTTAGCTACTGTTTGCTAATACTTCTGTCACTGGAGATTTATTATATAAATAATAAATATATCATAAAAATTAGACAACTTTCTGAAATTTTATATGTAGGCTCTCTTTAGTCATTTAAATTTTGCATGTTAAATTTTGAGACTTATTGAAAAACAGTATGGCTGCCAAGTGGCCATTTTGAAATTTATTATTTTAACTATATCTTTTTAATCTTGCATAAACAGGTTCTTCCTGTTTCCTAGTTTTGCATACACTTCATTTTGAAATTAAAGCTGCTTGATCAGATGATAATTATGACTATTCATACTTTTTGAAATTTCCATGGGGGAGATTCTGCATGATCAAAATTTAAACATAAATAAAATGTGTGTATGTACACTTTAAAATTACATATTTTGAGTTGTTCTACAAATGAGATAATTAGATCTTAAAATAAAGGCATAGTTTAGAAAACTCTCTGGCTGAAACTACCAAATTTAAGGGTCACAAAATCGAGAGTGACTCCCTCCTAAATAGGATTTAGGGAGGGTTGGCAAGTATGAGTCTATTAGAAATGAGAAATATCACTTTGTCCATTTTTCCACATTTATTACTACATGTATGCTAGTAATGAAGTAAATCGACAACCTCACATTAAACGGACTATGTTTTATACAAGAGTTACCAGAAGATGTATTTATTGTTGACATGACTCAATCCAACAGATAAGAGATAGAAAAGATCAAACTAAGTGAGGTACCATGAAGATCTTACGATGGTGGGCGGCAAGATTCCTGTGGGACCTCTTGTTATATCTTCACTGCCATGATGAAAAAACATGACATGAGGATTTCTGTGACATGGTGAAAGATGTGTTTTATGTGGTAAAAGGACTTTATGTCCTTGCTGTCTGTATCACCATTTTAAGGGTGCTGAGAAATCGTGTAAGTGTGATACTATCTAAGTAGACTTGTAATATCTTATCAATTGTTATCAAAATAGTTATCTGTCCTGATAAAGATACCAGTGGCTAAATACTAGCTGTGAAAATGAATTTGAATTTACAATCCCCTTAGACTTTTTGAATTTAAATTGAAGGAATCGGAAAATAAATCTGCAAATCACAAAAACGCCTGTGATTATCTTTTGTGGTGCAACCATAGAATACAGCATGAATGATATGCAATGCTAATTTGAAACCTTTCAAATTAGTTATTTGGGAATTATTCAATTATATCAAGGTTCCTGCTCAAGGTCACTCCCTTTGATTTTACTACAACTGTTTTAAATCTCATTGTGAGTCTTTTTCTTTAAGGAGTTGCTTTAAGATTTTATAATATTGGCAAATGGCGTGATGTCCTATGCGACACCCGAGGCGCCGAAGAGATCGGTTTAAATTGTAAGTAGCATAATTTACTACAACTGGTTTAGATGTTGTTTATCGGTGTTTTCTTAAAATAGTTATATCAAAATACAAGGAGTTTCATATTAGAAGAATGAGATTTTCTTACGCTCTAGTTTGTTAGTTATAAGTACACTGTATCAACATTAATGAATATCTAAATAAAATAAGGAATTTTCACTTTTTATGCACATGTCCAAATATGGAAATGTGGTGCCTCATTTGCATGCAATTAAGAAATTTGAATATTCAGGCTGTATTCATTTTAAAAACTGCCTTTTCCTTCCTGGATTTTTTCGTTCAAAACTGACTGGACAAAACTTAAGGACTGCTTTTTATTACAAGCAATGAAATGACAAAACACCACTGATGGTATAAACCTTAGTGTGTTTGTTTTACATGTTTAAGACTTCTGTACATAGTAGTTCCAGGCTGGCTATGTTCTGATGTTTGTATACTGCGTAATAATATAAAGCTCTGCATATCACATCTTTCATCAGACAACTTTTGAAATTATTTTTGTCAATTTGTGCACGTTTTGGGGGGAGAGAGTAAGCCCACTGTATCCCATTACATGACCATCAGAGCCAACCAATATTGGACCCCCTGCAGAGCCCACCCCTGCAGGTGGGGTAACGAGAAAAGAACTCACCTGCTGTTACCCACATACATGTATCCTAAGAGGCGACTAAGGAGGGAACCCCCTAACAGAATTGGGGATTTGCTTTGTTGCCCTCTGCTTGGGGACAAGTGACCAAAATAAATTTGCTGCATCAATTGCAATAGTTGGGTTCTTTATGTTTCTGTCTACCTCTACCTACCTTTTATTTCCTAGTGCCTTGCTTGGCAATACCTCACTTCTGGCTTTAATGATGAATGTTAGCCCAAGTGATGAAGGCAATGGGCTCTGTCCCCAGACCGGGACATACCAAAGTCCTTAAAAATGGTAATTGTAATTCCCTGTTTAACGTTCGGCATCTAAGGAAATGGTATAATGTGACCTGGTGGAATGCTGTGCTGGGTGCCTTCGGTATGGAATTTCAGTGAGATAGCACTATAAAGTCGGCATCAGATCTGTGCTAAGTACAAAGGTAAATACACCAACATACCCTGGCTCCAGCACACATACACAACAGACATGAAGGCCCATTCTTAAATGACCTTAGCTGTTAATAGGAAAATAAACAAAAAAAAATCAAACCAAACCGGAACTGCAGAGCCATTACCATCAGCTACTTCCCTATCAAACCACATTTATCTAACTTGTCCCTTTTATCCTTCTAACAATATCGGGGTTTTTTGTGGATGGTTGTGTGAGGGGGGTGG
>NW_018408528.1:239792-250779 GCF_002113885.1 Mizuhopecten yessoensis
GGGTGGGGGGGGGGCATACTTTTGTATGAAAATTCTTTGGTGGACGGGAAAATTGTTTGGACATTTTTGGTCCTCACCACTCACTCTCACTTTGACACATACACTTTACCCTTTATTGATCTAAACGCCAGGAATAATTCATGTTTATAAACTAATATAACTCATCTAGTTACTGCCTTGTTGTTCTACATTTACCATCTTTGACCTATTTTTTAACTCACATGACCTGAAAATTGGAAGTGAGCTTATGCCATGGTTTGACGTCTGTTGTCCATCTATCCAGTGGCAACATTTTCCTTTAAACAACTTCTTTCTAAATAACAAAAAGGCTTAGGGTGATGATATTTTGCAGTTAGCATGCTTCAATAAATGATTATCACTTTTTTTCAAATGATTTACCTACTTTCAAGGTCACAAGGGTCAAATGTGTTAAAATCTTCAATCAACATCTTCTAAATAACCAAAAGGTCTATGATAATTATTTTTGTAGCATAGTTTGATAAAGGACTACTCATTGTGTTTAAATGAATGACTTTTACCCACTTTCAAGGTCACGGGGGAAAATGTGTTATAATCTTTCAATAACTTCTTCTAAATAAGGAAAAGGCCCAGAGTGATGATATTTGGCCAGTAACATGCTGTGATGAAGGGCTACCAAACTTGTGTAATTGAATAGCCAGAAAGTTGTGTAACAAGTTTGTTCAAATGAATGACCTGTACACACTTTCAAGGTCATAGAGGTCCAACCTGTTAAAAATCTTTTAACAGGTTCTGATGTGAGACCAAGAGACCTTGGTCCGCTTTTCAGCTTAGCTGCTAGGGTATAGGTGTGAGATTATACCAGGTGAGTGATGCTGGTCCATTTTAGGCCTCTTGTTAACTCACAAGTCAGGTGTTGGTTGGCCCATTCTGCCATTCTGTTGTGGAGAGACACCCTGGATTTTGCACAGTTTTTTCACTATCCACTCTTTTTATTTACAATTTTTAGCTCACCTGCCCGAAGGGCAAGTGAGCTTATGTTATGGTGCAGCATCCGTCGTCCGTCCGTCCGTCCGTCCGGCGTCCGTTTGTCCGGCGTCAACTTTTTGCTTTAAACAACTTCTTCTCAATAACCAAAAGGCCTAGGAAGATATTTGGCCAGTAGCATGCTGGGATCAAGGGCTACCAAGTTTGTTCAAATAAATGACCTTGACCCACTTTCAAGGTCACAGGGGTCAAATATGTTAAAATCTTCAAACAACTTCTTCTCAATAACCAAAAGGCCCAGGGTACTGATATTGGGCCTGTAGCATGCTGGGATGAAGGACTATCAAGTTTATTCAAATGAATGACCTTAACCAACTATCGAGGTCACAGGGGTAAAATGTTGTAAAATCTTCAAGCAACTTCTTCTCAATAACCAAAAGGCCCAGGGTACTGATATTGGGCCTGTAGCATGCTGGGATGAAGGGCTATCAAGTTTGTTCAACTGAATGACCTTGACCAACATTCAAGGTCACAGGGTCAAATGTCGTAAAATCTTCAAGCAACTTCTTTTTAATAAGCAAAAGGGCCAGGGTACTTAAATTGGGCCTGTAGCATGCTGCGATGAAGGACTACCATTGTTAGTTCAAATGAATGACCTTGATCCACTTTCAACCTAATGTCCTTGTTCAACATTCAAGGTCAGAGGCGTCATATGTTTAAATCTTTTAATAGGTTCTTATGAAATCTTAAGATTACAAGTGTTGGATTAATAACAGGTGAGCGATGCAGGCCCATTGGGCCTCTTGTTATCAATTGATTCACTTTGGTACACAGTTTTATATGATGTACAATGTAAAGATGCATTTTTTACTATAAATAGCGGTCGGCTCCTGGCCATCTGAAAGGATATGCATATCAGCATCAAAAGTCAGTTGTAAAATATAATGTTTTTCTTTGTTGTATATTTTGTATTATGTAATTGTTACGCGTTTTTGTCAAATTTTTGGCAGATTGCCTCGAAAATTTGACCGATGCTATTGTCCACAACGTCCCTACTCTTTGCTCATATTTCCATATTAGTGACATACATCCAACAAATATCTGATCAGACCTGCAGAGGCCCATATTGGACCTTACTGTTGTTATTATTTATGATACCTATAATGTTAATGTGTATGTATATATATATGTTGATATAAACCTCATTTGTGACTGTAAGAAGATGCAAAAATTGAGAAATAACATATTAACATTTGATTTTAATGTACCTGTGTGTGCTTTGGTATCGCGAAATCAGTGATATATTTATCTCTTGTTCAGGACCATTGGTCTATATCAAAATATTGTACGGTTGAATGAACCAGATATTTATTGGAGATATATCTCAAAGGAGATGGAAATAAAATATCTAAATACTCAGTAATGGGTTCCAAAAGGTGAAACCCACTGAGAGGTGGAAATGTTGAATCAATCAATTTTTCAGTTATAAAGTAATAAAAGAGGACAATTTCCTTTATATACTGTTTTTAATTCTTTATATATGGGATATTCCTTTTAATCTATAACAAATTAGAATTTCCCCAGAAAGATGTGTCAGTCTTTATGCACTTACAGTGTAATAGGAAATTTGAAGAGATTTTGTTCTCATCTGATAAACGTTACATTTATTTAGTTATTTTCAAGAAGACCAGACTTTCATTCTGTTTTTTCCCCTCCTGTGGTTGTTCGTACTCTAGATGGCTAGGCCTATATTTGGTTACCATATAGCACCTCTAGTAAATTTGGTGAGTTTATGAATGTCTATTGATTGGATATTTGTGCATTAATTAAGACTTTAATGGTGTTGTTATCGTGCTGCAGCTGGTGTTGCTATGGCTACAGGGTTGTATCCAATGACATGTGGCGCATGCCTAGATAGGTGTAACAATTATTATGGGTCATGCTCCATCGACCGGACAGACCTTTGTAACATACACTGATTTAACAAGCCGAAACTACAAAGGTATAAAAAAACAATAAATAGAGAAATATAATTTAACATGCTGTATGTTTATAGATGTGCATGCGATCGAGCGAGTCACAGGCTTGGTGTTCAGTCAACCACGGACAATTACCAATCACTTTATTAGCTAACCTCCTTTTGAAGTGTAAGCCAGCATCTCCGATAGAATGGCGTACCTTGAGTGTATGAGAGGCGTTACCCTTGATCACAAGCTGTTCAGATTGTAGGCAAAATTACATTTCATTTGTTTGAAGTATTGATTAGTTAAGTACACAATATTTATAACGATGTGAAAGTGATACCTGTTTATCGATCAGAGTATGCTACATACTTTTTCTCACTTTTATCGTCATCATCGTCTTTCTCCGCGTAGTTCATGCTGGGAAGCCGAGATAGAAAACATTTTAATATTTCATAAAGTATAGTTTTGATTAATGGACACAGATGTTTGAGATATGCAGTCTTAATGCACAGTAATGCCAGTAATAACCAAGTAGTGGGGTTCCTACACATAACCTACATATACACATCTTACTTATTCATACAAAAGATTTATTAAGAATTATTTTGTACCCATGTGCAACATAAAATACAGCAAGTTTTCTGAAATAAATTTTGCGCTCATTTGTTTTATGATCATTTGAATAAAAAACACCACCACAGGGAATCGCATGCATGAGAAGCATGCATGTTTATATTAAAATTGCATGAAATAAAAGTTGTGAAATTTGAATAAACTAACTAAAACTAAATGAGAGACAATAATAATCATTTGATGTTCATTGTAAATGGTTTTAGATTTTGTATTTGCCGTTATAATTGAGGGTCATTGTCAGAAAATGAATATGTATATTGGTATAAAAACATATTACTCGGTTGATTATTTACCTCACCTCAAATATCATACTAAATCATACCACTGTGAATTTGGAGCCGTTTTACATCTTTTCCTTATTATCTTGGTGGCCAATTTTTCCGTTCAATTCGGGTCAGATTCCAATTTTCTGATGTGTTCACTGACTTCAGAAGTAAGTTAATAGGGTGATTGAAACACTGTGGTTATAAGGCGACTGACATTCTGCTACCACTGGATCGCAGGTTCGAGACCTATATTGGCCAGTCGCCAGGTACTGGCCGTTGGTCAGGTTTTTTTGGCTTGGAGGACATTCTGTAAAATAGTAAAACCTAACTTTAATGACAACTGGCTTGGAGGACAATCTGTAAAACAGTAAAACCTAACTTTACTGACAACTGGCTTGGAGGACATTCTGTAAAACAGTCAAACCTAACTTTACGGACAACTGGCTTGGAGGACATTATGTAAAACAGTAAAATCTAACTTTAATGACAACTGGCTTGGAGGACAATCTGTAAAACAGTAAAATCTAACTTTACTGACAACTGGCTTGGAGGACATTCTGTAAAACAGTAAAATCTAACTTTAATGACAACTGGCTTGGGGGACATTATGTAAAACAATAAAACCTAACTTTACGGACAACTGGCTTTGAGGACATTCTGTAAAATAGTAAAACCTAACTTTACTTACAACTGGCTTGGAGGACATTATGTAAAACAGTAAAATCTAACTTTACTGACAACAGGCTTTGAGAAAATTCTGTAAAACAGTAAAACCTAACTTTACTGACAACTGGCTTGGAGGACATTCTATAAAACAGTAAAACCTAACTTTACTGACAACTGGCTTGGAGGACATTCTGTAAAACAGTAAAACCTAACTTAACTGATAGCTTACCTGAGGGTTATTCTTTAATACAATGAAACCTGACTTTGCCCTAAAAAGACATTCTGTAAACCAGTGACTTTACTGACCCCTTAGGGCACCTTGCACTATAATCAAAACCTCACTTTACAGACATTTGACTTTAAGGACATCCTGTAATGAATTGTAAAACCTGAATAAACTGACACTTGAATTTAAGGACATCCTGTAGTATATTTGTAGCACATTGTGTGTGTATGGTCTTATCTGACTAAATAATTATCTCCTTATTGATGTCAGTGTAGACAGTTTCTCTGACACACACTTATCTGACCAAATATATCAGTCCCTATTGATGTCATTGTAGACAGGTTCTTGGACACACTCTTATCTGACCAAGTATTTCTGTCCCATATGATGTCAGTGTAGACAGGTTCTCTGACAAACACTTATCTGATCAAATATATCTGTCCCATATGATGTCCGTGTAGACATGTTCTCCGACACACTCATCTGACCAAATATGTCCGTCCCTATTGATGTCAGTGTAGACAGGTTCTCCGACAAACACTTATCTGACCAAACATGTCCGCCCCTATTGATGTCAGTGTAGACAGGTTCTTGGACACACTCTTATCTGACCAAATATGTCCGTTCCTATTGATGTCAGTGTAGACAGGTTCTCTGAAAAACACTTATCTGACCAAATATGTCTGCCCCTATTGATGTCAGTGTAGACAGGTTCTCCGACAAACACTTATCTGACCAAATATGTCCGTCCTTATTGATGTCAGTGTAGACAGGTTCTCCAACAAACACTTATCTGACCAAATATGGTCGTCCCTTTTGATGTAGACAGATTTGACTTTAGTATCAATGAATGGAAAAAGTTTTTATTGAGGATTTTAGTTTACTCATACCGCTTTATTGTGTTCTTATTGTTAATTTGAATCATCATCATTAAGGATGATCAGCTTTAGTAGGTGTAGACGTCACACACAGAAGTATGTATAAAAACATACCATTTAGATGTCAAATCCCACACACAGAATTGATATTGAATACCAAATCCATTGATGAGGACAGGTGCCTGAAATGGAAAGACTACTTTAGCTATAAAGAGTGTTTTTTTTCTAATTATGTGAATATTCCATCAATAATTCCATTAATGGGTTTCTTGAATTGTTTTGTTCAGTTTTCCAATAACACATTAAATCTCATAAAAACAACTTCACAGTGATTCTTAACATTTTTATGAGATGGTGAAATTTGAGCGCTGTTAAAAAAATAGGGGTCTACCCAGTTATTGATTCAGGTACAGCAATAGGTTAGTCAGCAAAGGGATGCTATAAATACACACAACTTTGTGGCACATAGATTAAAAACCAAAGAATGTTAGCAGAACAGGTTCACAGTGTTTTATTCTAAGTGTTCCTCCAGGAGTTAGTTTTCAATGCAGATATGCAAATTGTGGTTACTGCATAACTCAAAGTGAGATTTGTGCAACTTCTGAAATGTTGAAAGCAAGCATTTTTTGGGTGCATTTGCAGTTTAATGTACATGTATTAGAAAGATTTGAAATTCACTTTAAGTTTGAGACAAACATTGACTTTGTTTAATACAAATCCAGCAAACATTTTTTGAAATTATTTCAATTCCTAAAAGTAGGAAACAGATTGAATGTCAAAGAAAATATCAGTAGGTTGATTACAACTATCAATGATTCATTAATTAAGACATATCTTAACAGATTCAAGCAGTTAAAGAATTAATTCGGAAATGTCCTTACAGAGTCCAGCAGTAAATACTCAATTAATTAGGAAATGTCCTTACAGAGTCCAGCAGTAAATCCTCAATTAATTAGGAAATGTCCTTACAAAGTCCAGCAGTAAATATTTAATTAATTAAGAAATGTCCTTACAGAGTCCAGCAGTAAATACTCAATTAATTAGGAAATGTCCTTACAGATTCCAGCAGTTAATACTCAATTAATTAAGAAATGTCCTTACAGAGTCCAACAGTAAATACTCAATTAATTAAGAAATGTCCTTACAGAGTCCAGCAGTAAATATTTAATAAATAAGTAAATATCCTTACAGAGTCCAGCAGTAAATACTCAATTAATTAAGAAATGTCCTTACAGATTCAAGCAGTAAATACTCAATTAATTAAGAAATGTCCTTACAGATTCCAGCAGTAAATACTTCATTAATTAGATAATGTCTTTACAGAGTCCAGCAGTAAATATTTAATTAATAAGTAAATATCCTTACAGATTCCAGTGGTAAATACTTAATTAATTAAGAAATGTCCTAACAGAGTCCAGCAGTAAATATTTAATGAATAAGTAAATATCCTTACAGTGTCCAGCAGTAAATACTGCATTAAAAAGTAAATATCCTTACAGATTCCATCAGTAAATACTTAATTAATTAGGAAATGTCCTTACAGAGTCCAGCAGTAAATACTCAATTAATTAGGAAATGTCCTTACAGAGTCCAGCAGTATAAATGCTTAATTAATTAAGAAATGTCTTTACAGAGTTCAGCAGTAAATACTCAATTTATTAAGAAATGCCCTTACAGAGTCCAGCAGTAAATACTTAATTAATTAAGAAATGTCCTTACAGAGTCCAGCAGTAAATACTTAATTAATTAAGAAATGCCCTTACAGAGTCCAGCAGTAAATACTTAATTAATTAAGAAATGCCCTTACAGAGTCCAGCAGTAAATACTTAATTAATTAAGAAATGCCCTTACAGAGTCCAGCAGTAAATACTTAATTAATTAAGAAATGCCCTTACAGAGTCCAGCAGTAAATACTTAATTAATTAAGAAATGCCCTTACAGAGTCCAGCAGTAAATACTGCATTAAAAAAGTAAATATCCTTACAGAGTCCAGCAGTAGATACTTCATCAACTATCATAATAAACTATGTTCTGTTACACTCTGTCTAAATTATCACCTCTTTGCATCAACACTCTCCATTGTGATAACCTCTCTACAGTGATAGAAATAATGAATATGATGATAAGAAAGCAAATATTCTGAATAATTATTTTAGCTCTATCTCAAACATAGATGATATTGGCAAATTTTTACCCAGTTTTGATTCCGGAACTGATTCTGTACTTGATTCTATTGTGGTTGAAAGTGATGAAATATGTGATATTTTGAAAATTCTGAAATTAGGAAAAGTATCTGGTCATGATACTATAAGTCATCATATGCTAAAATTTACAGCAAATTCTATATGTAAGCTATGTCAATTATTTTTATTATGTCACTAAATTCTAAAATATTCCCTGAAATATGGAAAAAGGGTATTATTTTAAATTTACCTCTGTTCAAAAAGGGTGATAGACACTTGCAATTGGTGTCAAATTACTGACCAATTACTTTGTTGTCTTGTATAGGTAAGGTTTTTGAAAGAGTTGTATTTAAACACATTTATAATTTTTTCCTTGATCATTCTTTATTTTACGAAATGCAATCTGGTTTTATGATTCATCATTCCACTGTCCATCAGTAAATAAGAAATTTACCATAATATAATGTTGTTCATTAGAAGAAGAAAAAACATACTTGTCTTATTTTTTGTGATATATCGAAGGCTTTTGACCGAGTTTGGCATAGGGGTCTTTTACATAAATTGCATGCTTTTGGTATTAGAGATGGTTTACTACATTTGTTAAAAAATTACATTTCAAACAGACAACAACAGGTTCTTGTTAAAAGTGTGTATTCTAATATAGGTTACACAAATGCTGGTGTACCACAAGGAAGTGTGTTAGGTCCTCTGTTATTTTTGGTATATATTAATGATATTGTTGATAATTTAAATAGTATTTCATGCTTATTTGCTGATGATACCTCTTTGATGTATTCTTCGTTTCTTATGCTGATATTGAAATGTGTGGCAACAGAGATTTGGAAAAACTTGACAAATGGTCACGGGTTAGCTTACTAAGTTTAATCGACAGAAAACTGATGTGTTATTAATATCTAATTCGCGAAATATACTTCCTTTACAGATTTGTTTTGGTACTGAGACTCTGAATTGTGTTGAAAGTCATAAACATTTAGGCGTAATATTTAGTGCAGATGCAAAATGGTCTTTACATATTTCTGAAATTCAAAAAACATGCATGAAAAAGGCATCAGTACTACGAAAGTTAAAATTTTGTTAAGTAGGAAAACTTTGTTAAGAATATATAAAGTATTTGTGTTGCCTGTGTTGGAATATGCCTGTGAAGTTTGGGATGGTTGTTCTCTGGCAGATCTAACTAAACTTGAACAAGTTCAGCTTGAAGCAGCAAGAATTATTACTGGCCTACCCTCTTTTTCTAGTAAACAATCACTGTATCAAGAATCCAAACTTGAACCTCTATCTGAAAGAAGAAAACTTAAGAAACTTTCCCTAATGTACAAACTCCATAATAAACAAACATCTTCCTATTTACCTAACATTCGTCCTCCTTAAGTATGCGAACGCAATAGCTACAACTTGAGAAATACTGAAAACTACACTGTTCCCAATTTCCGACTGTCTAGTTCATTCCAATCCTTTATTCCTTCTTCTATAAGACTATCGAACGATTTACCAAATACTGTCAGAGAACAGCCATTCGTTAACATTTTTAAATCATCGATTCAGCATAACCAAGGTTACTTGTTGCCTAATTGTTTTCATATAGGAAATCAAAAACTAAATATTTTACATACAAGATTGCATCATTCATGTAGTAGTTTAAATTATGATTTGTATAGAGTTAATATTATAGGTGATCCAATGTGTGCATGTGGAAATGAGTGTGAAAATGCAGTCCATTATTTTTTGATTGTATTCTGTATATCAGACAAAGACAAATTTTGATTGATGATATCTCACGTTATTGTAATATTTCTCTAGATGTTATTCTGTACGGTTCTCCAAACTTGTCCGATGAAGACAATGAAAATATCTTCCATATAGTCCAAACCTACATTAAAAGAAGTAACAGATTTTAAGGTCAGTTGTATTATCCTATCATCTCTTTCTTATTCTTCTAAAGTTCTTTTTCTTCACTTTTCCCTTCCTTTCTTCTTTGTTCATATATATATATATATGTTATAAATATATTTGTTGTTGTTGTCATGTAATCAATATAATGAAAAGTATTGGAGAGAGCGTTTCTAAGTTGAGATAACTTGTGCCTAATCCTTTTTGTTGAATGACAAATAAAATATGTTTAAATGAAAAAAAATACAGTTATAGATTGTCTTTGATTACCATAACATTGTTCCTATTATTTAAGCATCCTATTTTTTCAGTTTCTTCTCAAGAAAATGTATAATGAATTGAAATAAACATAAAGAAACGGAAAAAAATTATCAAAATGAAACCACTTGTAAAAGAAAAATAACAAGTCTATTTTAAAATCATGGGTTATCAAGTTTTACCTTGCCTCAATCAGTGTGTACAACGAAACATCACAACCATACCTTTAACCAGTCAGTTAATACCAAACGAACAGCGTGACAGAATGTAGTTATTGGCCTGAATGTTAGCTGAAACTAAGTTTCATTATTTTAACATTTATCTTCAGGACTGTTTTCACTGGTTGTATTTTTCTATAATGCTGATGAACTAAACATAATGATTAATTTCTTTAAGACAGTGAAATATTTCAGAAAATCGGTTGGAACTCATCTGTAAAGAGCTAATAATATATTTATTGAAGAACAGAAATTCCTACACATTTAGATGCTCAGTGATAATTTTACTATTTGAGGGATGTTAGAAAGTGGATTAGCTGTGCATTTTATTACTGTACCATAACTTGTGCTGGTGAAATCTGTATGATTGGATAGTGTATATGAATGTAATTATTGTGCATTAACGTTGAGTTCTAAGTAATTAATCTGTTTCAAGGTTGCTGCACATCCAGGGATGGTAATTACACAAATTGCACATTATGTACTGGGGAACAGCACAAACCATCTGTAAGCCTCTAGGGGAGCTCACTGTACTTATTGGGGGATAGAACAAATAACCTGTAGGGGAGATCACTGTACTTATAGGGGGATATGACAAATAACCTGTAGGGGAGATCACTGTACTTATTGGGGGATAGGACAAATACCCTGTAGGGGAGATCACTGTACTTATTGGGGGATAGAACAAAAAACCTGAAGGGGAGATCACTGTACTTATTGGGGGATAGAACAAATAAGCTGTAGGGGAGATCACTGTACTTATTGGGGGATAGGACAAATAACCTGTAGGGGAGATCACTGTACTTATTGGGGGATAG